>NC_081534.1:6385000-6587500 GCF_030273125.1 Centropristis striata
TTTTTGGACAAACTATACTATTACATGTATCAACAGAGTGTAATTGGGCCATTTCTAGAATTTTCAGGCATTTTAAAATTTGACCATTTTTGCCAAAAATCGACATACTATGGTATGACTTTTTTTTTAAGTGGGTCATTTTTCGACATTCCATAATATGGTGTTTTTCTGTCATTTCTGGCCATATTTTGCTATAATAAGTATCAACAGACTATAATCGACCCATTTCTAGCACATTTAGGCATTTTAAAATTTGACCATTTTTGACAAAAATCAACATATATACAACTATAGTTTGACTTATTTGATTGATTTCAGCAGTCCAGTCCGTCTGTTAATTGGCTGGCAACCATTATCGTCTCGGTCTAGCTACAAAGGGCGTCTTTGACTAAAGTAATCAGTACGAATGAACGCCATTTTTAAAAAACTTTTTCTGTTCTGTCATCCAACAGCAAAGCCAGACGACGCTACCTCTGAAACTTGTCTGTTTTCCTGTTTCCTTATTGTTTTTTTCCTCTTGAGTTTTTTGCCACCAGTCTGTCCACACAACTGCCAGTGAATACACTGAACCCACTGCCAAGCTGTGGCTTAGTAGCCTATTTGCACTACTGATATTACTGTATGTGTAAACAGCACAATGGTGTTCTAGGCTACGGTTTAATTCTAATTTGAACAACAGTAAGCTATACTTTATATGCAGTAGGCCTATCCACTGTATTAAAGTGTTTGAATAATAAACAGTACAGTAATTTAACTTGTACATTAATTTGACAAGCGTCTGAAACAGCTGTAGAGCCACAGGTGGTGTTTAAGTAAAGAAATATACTTGAGATGGAAATGCATTACCAGTCAAAGCACAGAGTACACATGGTCCTACTCTCTGCTGCTCTCCTGTGGACATTAAAGGAACTTCAGACTTCTTTTACCTTTAAAAAAACTATGAATGTTCAAGTTTCTGGCTCCAACACAGTAAAGTGGTTAAAGAAAATTCACTTTTATTTGTTTCTGAACCGTCCTTTCTTTCACTGGTTAAATACAACATCACAAGTAGCCACACCGAAGCCCCAGAGTGTTTGCCAGGGCAGCATTTTACAACAACTTAGTCACAATTTGAACAGCTTGGTTCATTGATCCAGGGGGTTGAGACTTTTCCTAGAAATTGGTGAGTGAAGCTGAGGAGCACACTACAAAAAATGCCCAGGAAATTAGCAATATAGGATAATAATATTAATTTTGATGTGAATTCAGCTGCCAGCTGGATGAGAATTCCGCTTGTTTTATAGTTTGTTCTGCAATTTCTGCCTGGTCTTTGTTCGTTGGCACAAATTTTTCTCACCCAGCTAACATTTTCCTATTTATATGATATGAAATTCTGTGTTGCATTCAGCACTGTTTGTAGTGTTTGCAGTCTGGGGTCTTCACACCCAGTCTGCCCCCTCTCCAAACTATCAAAAAACAACGATGTAAACCAGCAGCGGAGATGAATTTTTAAATTAAAAAACTGTTGTCAGATAAAGGAACTGCTGCTGAGATACTTATGTATCTGTGCAGGGTTTGCACCTGCCCCTTGTTTGGAGAAATCGACCTACCAGTTAACAATCCCATTTGTTTTGAAAATAAAATAAAAATGAAGAAATAATATATATTTACACAGATATCCACACATACAGAGTATACACCCATACAATAACAGACTTTGTACACACAGATCGGCACATATCCAGACAGTGCATGTACCCACCAGAACAGTTCACTGTTTTGGTGGCGAAATCTCAGTCACAGTTGTTTTCACGTCACTACAATCTACGGTCTCCAAAGTCACAGATGTGGGGCAAATCAAATTTCTACTAATATTTATGTGCTTATGACTGCATGCAAGCTTTCCTCAGCTGCAACCTACACAGGCTACTTTACTGGGTATTATGGCAGTAGAGTTTGATCTTACATTGTTTCTCCCAGTCATGATAGACACTACAGGGCTGCGGTCTAAATGTTCAGTTTTGCTCAATAACAGTTTATGTACAAAACTTCTGGACAAGTGGTAAAAATAAGTACAATTAAGTACATTTTCATATGTTTCCCAGTGTATCTAATGTACGTGTTAATCAGAAAGTATCGTCACACTTTTACCGTATATGAGATGATTATTAACGTGACTTCACATTTAGACTCACATAGCAGACAGAAAGAACTCCCAACTCAACTCGTCGTCACAAAGCTTTCCCAACAGTTGTTATTGTGATTCATTTGAACATTTTTCAAACCTGAACACTGGACCGACAGTTTAGCTGGCTGGAGACACCTGTTATTTTGACTGGCATGACATGTAAACCAGAGCCCCAGTGGACTTTGTGGGCTAAAATGATCTAGTTTGGGTGAGAACCACAGTTTAAGAAGACTAGTGGAAAACTTCATCCCTTAGTCTTTGTCAACAGACACTAGAGATCTGAGAAAGTCTTTTAATAAAGACAAGACTAGTCACTTTTGTCCATGTCAGTTTTTAAAATGAGAGGTGACACAGATGATGTGTAACCCATCAAAACGTACTTGCCCCGGCAGTGAAAACCAGTTGAATGCGAAACAAAGTCCTGCCACTACTGAATATGCAATTTCACCATGGAAAACATAATTTGAGTGACAGTGTTTAACAGACTGAAAAAGAAAAAAAAAACACGCAAAACAATCCACAAATTATCTGACAGACAGTATAAAAGGTGTGATAATATCAGTGAGGCGCCAGGCGCTGCTGTGGTGTTTGCGGTGTCCTGTGCGACGGCTTGTTCCCTCAGAGTGAGTCCGCTCCATTGACGGTTTTTGAACGCACTCTTCATTCAAGCCCTGCGCAAACTGAACCACAAACCACTGCCATGGCAACAAATTAAAGTACTACCAAAGATGTGTATATATAGTAAAAAAAAAAAAAAGAGGAAGTAAAAAACAAAAAGAGAACGAATCAGCATGAAGACACGACACCTCAGAAAGGAAGGGAGAGCTGGGAGGCCGGTGCTCTGTCAGAGGTCCAGGTGGAAGGTTAGTAGAGTTCAAAAGGTCAGAGGTCGCCCTGGTCATTTGTTGCCCTGGTTAGTCAAAATCCAACTCTGTTTTCATTAGAGGGAAATGTATACAATGTTTTACTGGAGTAATCTTGTTTTAAAGTTTCATTTCAGTTTTAAAATAAAATGCCCCAAGCCCCTAACACATACACTATATATATAGCTATTAACATATATATCAGTGGGACTTCCAACTGAAAATCATCCCATGATAATAAAAAAAAAAACGTGACAACCTTTAAACTGTGGACACAGCTGTGGATGTACGAGCCACATGTGGCCACAGTTTAAAGGTTTAAAACAACACATACTTGAGGCATTCCTGTTAATATAATAATAATATAATAAGACTTAAATGGCATTTCCCCAAGGCATATTATACATTCATAATACTATGTGAGTGCAACTGTTTGTGTGTGTTTGTGTGTGGCTGTCTTTCTGTTGAAATACCTGCCACCAGATAGAAATGATCTGCACTAAAGCAGAATAATTAATCTACATATATTTGTGTGTGTGTGTTTTAATGGCTCCTGTCCTCATGACTGAAGCACATTTCCGTAGGAAACAATTGCACCTCATTGGCTCAACCAAGTTAGCCAATCACCAATGACGGAAGCCAGAGCCCCTGGGCCCGCCCCATCGCAGAGGCCAGAGTTTGGTTGGTTAGGTGGGAATGTGTGTGTGTGTGTATGTGTGTGTGTGTGTGTGTGTGTTTGTGTTTAGGGACAGTGGAAACACAGTCTTTTCCACTTGAAATGTCCTCATGTTTGGGGGGGAGGGGATGAGGTTTCCGTGGTGATGAGAGTGAAGTGTCGATAAGCCGAGGAGGGGAGGAGCCTAAACCTCCGCTTCTTTCAAGCCGATTCGTTCCTCCTCCTGTCAGTCACTGTTTGGCTTCTTCAGCGAGAAGGCCAAAATGTTGAAGTGGTTGCTGAGCTGTTGTACCTAGAAATGGAAAAATAATTTAATTGTATTTAGTACCTCATTGATGTATGAATTCAACAGAAAAAGTCATAATTTCCATATTTAGTAGTTCAGGACCTAGACAGGGAATTTTTTCATCTTGAGGACCAGGTTATTAAAATCATTGTTGTACTGTACTTTGAAATTGAACCACATTCAGTTTTTGCCTTGTTTTCACTTTTTAGTGGAGTTAAATCCTAGACTTAACTAAGAAGATTGGCACTACTGTCTTACCTGTCTGATAATATAACAATTAGCTTATCATGGCACACAGACAGGAAATGGGGAAACAGTAACAGCACTGTTAGTTGTTGTCTACACAGAGTGACCCAGATTAGTCATAAAAGTTATCTATTAACAGTGACTCTGTTAATAAGTCAGGTAAAGCAATTTTGCTTGTTTTGAGGGAATTAAACATAAACACATAAACAAAATGCAACACATCTTTGTAACGTCCATGTTGTTTCTACATTACAATTTAAAGTCCATTAACACACCGAAGTAGGAAAAAAGGACTTTGGGCACTCGGGAAGGGGACCATCTAAAGAGCATGTGAATGCACCATTAACTACATAATGTACGGTAACTTATGTAAGGGAGTTAAAATAAGGTGAAACGTCCTTTTTGGTCCTCTCGATTCCCCCTTTACTTCTCCTGCGTGGGCTGTGTCGCGCTTTATGCTACATGATCCGTCATAATGAAAACGGTCACTAGAGGTCGCCACCCAACAAGAAACTTAAAGATGAGTCCTAATCAGCTGTTTGCACTGATTAACTACAGGGCCATTTTTTGTGAGGACAGTCTGACATTATCTGTACAGATGTGACATTATTTATTTCAACAGAGGGAGTGTGTGTGTGTGTGTGTGTGTGTGTGTGTGTGTGTGTGTGTGTGTGTGCTCTTACCACTGAAACACCGTAGTGTATGTGTGCTAATATGACAGCAGCTGTCCACAGGTAAAGCAGCAGGCTCTCGTTAGCAACCACACCGGTCACCGCTAACAACACCACTGGCGTCATTGGCAACAGCAGCCAGCTCAGCGCCTGGCAACGTGTGTTACTCATCTGACACACAATCAGCTTACACTGCAAGATAAACACATTCACACATGAGTAAACAAACATACAGACGTCTATGCATTGTGCGGATGTCGAAAGGCACAAACGAACAGTAAGGATGTGTGAAAACTGAGCATACACTCACCGTGACATTAGCGAAGGCTGTCCCCACCATGAGGTAGAAGGTCCTGGGCTGCAGCTCCAGGATGTTGGATGGAGAGAAGACCACCCAGATGGTGGACAGGACGAAGAGGAGGACGGGAGACAGGAAGGGCAGGAAGGCTTCGTACAGGCTGCTGTGCTTCAGAGTGTTACTGCGGTGACCCCTGCATAACCACAGAGGAAGAGTTCAGAGCGCCGTGTGATACAGTGACACTCAAATATAATAAAACACTGATGAAAAGTTGACTTACTTGAGAACGTTGAAGAGGCTCATGGGTAAGGTCACAGTAAAGGAACAGGCTGGGAATCAAAACATATTTGTTATTATTATTGCACCTGCTTCAGCTAATGAATGACTGCATTCAAAGTGACCAATCACAGCTCACCGATGATCATAAAGCTGAAAAGGTCTCTGTAGAGGAAGTGCCACAGGATTGGCTGGTACCATGTTTCAACGCCGACCACAGCAGTGACCAAGTAAACGAGGGAGATTGTCTGGAAGGAGAGGAGTCATTACAAGACTGGTGGGTCAAGGTGGCAATCGCTCTAACGTGTGTGTGTGTGTGTGTGTGTCCTTACCACTTGGCTGATGTCGTACCCCCACGGCAGAAACAAGATGCCGGTGTTATATTTCTCCCAGTGAGATAGAATGAATGAGAACAGCACCACCCACAGGATGTAATACAGTGTGGCCACGCCCACGCCACTTTCCAGACGCCCAAATATGGAATAGACGGTGGCGACAAAGAAGATGCAGGCCCAACTGTCCAGGCCATGGTCAAACAGCTCCCCTAGTGGTGTGGAGGAGTTGGTGCGACGAGCCTGTTTCCCATCAACTCCGTCTATACGAAACAAATAACAAAACACAGAACATGTTCATGTTAACATTTATATATGAACATTTTTTGACATGTGACCAAAGCTGCTGCCCTCACTCACATAACTGCAACTGGACTACACTCATTTCATCCACACATGGAAGTACTCTGCAAACACATCCTCATAACAACCGCCATGTGGAAAGTTGTTTTATTTTAATGGTCCACAAAATGGTGAGGAAGATTTTAAACTGACTTTAGTCTGGTTCACAGAGTGCATGTCTACACAAAATAAAACACAAACAGAGAAGGAATGTGACAATAAAATGTGTATTTATTTGGCTGAAAACAACCCAGGGGAAAAATGTGAGGGCATCTATGTAACTTTTGCAAAGTCAGTGAGCGAGGGATAGAGGACTAGAACAGATCTAATTCAGTTCATCCCTCTGGCATTTCTGTTAAAATTCCTATGAGCTTCAGAAGTTTAAGATAACACTCTGAAGCAATGCTACAAACTGCTACATTTATCCTGTTTAATGTTACACCTAGCTGTGTACATATTGCTCTGTTACAGTGACTAATCTAGTGTGAAGGAGCTTCGGGTGAAGAGTAAGAAGGGTGTGGCACTGTTACATCAGAATCTAGTTAATTATCATCTCCTTTAACCGTCTCGAATGATCACATCAAATGGTAAACATTCAACCATTAAGTCAAATAGTCCTTTTAATTCCAGACCTGGAGCAAAACCATCTCCTCTTCACATAAAATTAGAACTGCATTCATTGAGTTTTTGGGTCCTCCGCCCAAAATATCAGCCACAAGCATTACACACATTCATTACCCACTGTCAGTATAAACAAATATTGATTAATGCAGCTTTAAATAAACTGCAGAGTGCAGGCCAAACGGCTGACTGCTTATATAAGTCCAGCCAGCAACTTTTTAACTATTAGATTAATTTCTAATAAAATACTTTTAATTTGGTATTTCTGAATGCTAAGCAACTACGCTGCTATCAGGCCGTTTCATAAAAACAAAAAGAAGAAGAAAGAAGACGAAAGGACAGAAGAAGCGTGACCACAAATGACAGCAAAACGTGATTCAGCGTGTTTTTTCTTTTCATTTGGTGTAGGTGCTGTTGCAAAATGATTAGGAGCTACTTAAGCATTTCGTCAAGTCTAATTCTGGTAGGGATTGTTGGCTAAAATGTTGCTGACATGCATATGCATATCATACGATATATATTGACAAGACCTTGATAACTTTGAAGTCACCATTAATACTGGTACAGACAGGCTTTGGAGCAATTTGCTGCCATCCAGACAACATCTATTCTAGGGACGTCCTGCTTATTTTAGCAAGACAATGCCAAGTAACTATCTGCATGTGTGGCTTTACAGGAAGAGAGTGCCGGTTACAAACTGACCTGTGTCTCTTTCAAAATATGTGACGCATTTGAAGCACAAAATACAACAACGGAGACCCCGGACTGTTGAGCATCTGTCATATCAAGCAATAGGTCTGTCACCATAACACATTTTTCAGAACGATATATTTTCCCAGAAACTATCACGAGAAACGATAGTATCGTTGTAGTTTTATAACGATATTACAGCATTATAAGTACATCATTTTCCACAGCAATGATTTTTTAAATCCCGAAAATATTAAACATTGGAATTGAAATGTGGAAAAGAAGTATTAAAACATCCTAGATAAATAAGACTTAAATAAATAAACTACAACCAAAACAAATAAAATAGACTTTCAGGCTCTGTTAACAAAACATTGCAATGAGATAATCATTATGTATTATTATTAAAATAACATAAAAAGCTGGAATGCCTGTCAAAAATTTGATGCATTACACAACACAAAAAGATGCATGTAAACGACAATATATTGAGTCCAGAAAAAAATATTGTGTCCATTTTATATATTGAACGATGAGTCGATATAGTAATTATCATGACAGGCCTCTCAAGCAACAATGAGAAAGAATTTCACTTTTAAACAACTAGTTGTCCTCAGTTCATTAACATTTACTGACAGCATCACAACTCTTTTGGAATCAGGGTTGTATTTTTTCAGGACAAAATCTCCTCAAAAACTAGTATATCCAACTGACAACGGTGCTGATTGATAACGTGGCATCCTGTTAATACGGGTAACCGTTTCTACCTAATGCTAGAACTACAGGATCGTTTATTCCTAATGAGAAAAAATACTTTTTCAGCACACAACACTATCACATTTATATAAGAAATTATAAAAAGTGACGAAACAGAATTACATACATCTAAACCTCAAGGACAGTCTGTGCAGTATATTCTAGCAGAAGACATGTGAGACTGGTTCAGAATAGATTTCTGAGAGTCACTGTACAGAATACATTCCATGAGGAGGAATTTGCCCCTGCGCCTCTTAAAAGTCAGAGAAAAACAACACACAGGGGTTGCAGGGGTCAGGACTCACCGAGTGTATAGGCCAGGAAGTTGAAGATCCCTGCAGCAACCCAGACCCAACTAGGCACATGTTCATGTCCTGCAGCTGAGACACAAATAATGTAAATATGCAGAACACCACACACAGAGCCACAGATGAGACCAATTCATTTTCACTTTTCTCACTTTGTTTAAAATTCCTCAGGAGGAGAATTGAAGGGGACGCAAAAACAGTTCTGTTGGAATAAGCTGCTGATGATGTACAGTCATGGAAAAAAATATTAGACCGCCCACTGTTTTCTTCAATATCTTGTTCATTTTAATGCCTGGTACAACTAAAGGTACATGTTTCGACAAATATAATGACAACAACAAAAAATAGCTCATAAGAATTTAATTTAAGAGCTGATATCTAGACATTTCCCATGGTTTTCTTGATAATGATTTTGGTTATTATCAAGAAAACCATGGAAAATGTCTAGATATCATATTATTGTTCTTCTTTGTTGTTATCACTATATTATTCCAAACAAATGTACATTTAGCTGTACCGGGTATTAAAATGAACAAGAAATTGAAGAAAACAATCTTCTAATCATTTTTCCCATGAGTGTATATCTCATGAGGACATTTTTTTTTACTTTAGAGATAACTTTACAGAGTGTGCGTCATTCTTTGCTTATGTTCTAGAAATCTTGTTGTACATGTTAACAGCAGTGGCTTGCAGTGTGTGTGTGTGTGTGTGTGTGTGTGTGTGTGCGCGCCCGCACAGAAAATGTAATGGGTGAGTGATTATCCTGGGCCACCATAGGCACCCATGTGTCAGTAAGTGATGAACTTTGCCTTTAATAAACAAGCACGCCTCTTTTTTTCACAACACCTTCTGCAGCGTTTGGCTGGGTTTGGCATGACTTAGTATGTTTCATAAACTGAACACTCCCTCATGCACTAGTCAAACGCAACAAGAAAAAAGAAGAAGCGCAGAGGACCTACCAGAGGCTGTGAAGTCAAAGTCGTAGAAGGCCAACATAAGGAAATTCAACACAAGGAACATAAAGCCTGTAAATGTAATGAGGTTTGGAGCCAACCATGTTGGTAGAAACTGTAGAACGAGATGGACGGAGAAAAACAGTTAATTAACATGTCACTTGGCTCCTCTCATCATAATATTGACAGTGATTAAATAACTAGACAGTAATTATTGTTGTCACACTTAATGGACAGTTACATAACTGTTGCAGAGATGCTTTTAGGACCGGGATGGGGATTTTGTAGGGCTGTACTGAATAGCTTGAAGCTTCATTTATAACACAGCGTTGACATTGCAAATCTAAATCAACATTCAAATGCTCTGCTGCGGGCGGCCATTTGGAAGAATATCAAGAATATCTGTGATTGGCTGAGTTTATCACCAGTTGTTTTTTTTGTCAATTTATTTTATTAATTCAATGTTCTGCCTCTGAAGAATGAGCTGCCTCTCTCTTCCTCTGCTCTAATAAAAAAGGCCCACAACTGCAGAGAGACAGCCGGGAAAAACAGCTTGTAAATCCAACATATTTTAACGTCTACTCTGTGAACTAAGGCTTTACTTTAACCAAACCAGAGTTGGAGGTTGTTGGAACAATGGGACGACTAACTGAAAGAACTGAGAACTGCTCCTCTGGTGCATAAGCTAAAACTGTTTTTCAGCTTCTGGGTTCTGAATATGGCTGTCTCGTTACTGTATCACAGCAGACAATTGGAAACCTCATTAATGATGTATGCTCACATACACACAGCTGAAAAGGTCTCTCACCTTTACTACAAAGTTCCAGAAAGGGTGCATGACGTAGACAGACAGGGGATTCGAGTCCACTGCGCTGTACTGCAAAGAGACACAATTTAATCAGTGAGGATGTGATTAACAAACACAAAGAGTTGATTGGTTGCATTTTTTGCCTTTGATTCATCTCACTGCACGGTAACTACGGCTTGTTGGGCTACACACCCTAACATGTACCTTGTTTACCGGCTAGTTTGGTGGCCTGTCATCACGCAGATCATAACAAACCTGATCCCAGTCTCTGTTACTTTATCCAGGCGTGACGAAAATGTTTGCATGCTACAGTGTAACGTATCCTCTCTGGTGTTCATACAACTTAAGATGTGTGTAAGGCTGCTTTCTGTGTGTTTTAGGCTTTCTAATTAGGAGCAAATGCCTCAAATGTGATTTTTTTTAGATTTAATTCTCACTGCTAGTTCAACTGAATGGGACTGCATTTTCATATGACTACAATGGTTTAATTAATCTAGTTGTGTCATGCCTGTGTTCCTCAAATCAACAAGATAATCAATGAAAAACATACACTGCGAGCATGATCCACGCTCTCATCTTGTACAAACACAACTGTACAGATAAAAGCGCCATGGGAGGCTGCAATCTCTGAGTGTGACAAAGGATGTGAGAGGCAGGAAGACGGATGACAGCATGACAGACAGAGCGGGGCGATAAGCGAAACAGTCCTCACTCATGTGCTTTGCATTTGCACGCACAAGCCTTTATAATACAAACGCTGCGTCAAAGAGAGTTCTTTCATTCACTGACGTTTGTCATCTTCTGCTCTCCTCTGGCCACTGACGCTAGAGGCACAGTAGCAAACACATGGAGCGAGCAACTTAAAAAGCAATTATTGGATAAAAGGTCTCGCTTGATAAACAGTTCGGAGAAGCAGTTTCACAGCAGTAATCGAAAGGAGGCCGTATGAGAAAGAGCCTCACTGACCTAGGTTTGTGTCATTTAAGGACAGAGACCATTACCATGAAAATACAAAGCTGCCTAAGAACTAATGAAAAACATAAAGATTTAAATGAATGGGTGCATAAATATCACTATTATAGTAATGCCAAAGCTTTATATCAGAATCTCTTATATCACCTGTCTGTAAACTTTAGTTTTAGACATTTATCGTCCCTCTTGCTCCCACTGCTTTTCTCTTTTTAAATCCATG
Source organism: Centropristis striata (assembly GCF_030273125.1). Classification (NCBI taxonomy): domain Eukaryota; kingdom Metazoa; phylum Chordata; class Actinopteri; order Perciformes; family Serranidae; genus Centropristis; species Centropristis striata. The sequence goes on from NC_081534.1 coordinate 6,396,486, forward strand.
GCATTTCCCCTGTCCTGGCTGGAATAGTGTTGTTTGCCATGGTCCAAGCCACTTTATTTGTTTCCCATTTACAGTGCCAGGGTTGTGTGTGAACACCTGATTTATTTTCAGCATGCAGTGCACACAGATTGGACAGCCAGTGGACTGTGAGGAAATATTCACTGAATTTAACAAAAATGGATTGGATTAGAGTCACTCCGTTCACCTTTAAGTGACTTTGAACGTGTTGTGGTTGTTTTTGCCAGACAGGTGGTTTGAGTATTTCACAAACTGATCGACTGGGATTTTTACACTCAACTATATCCAGGATAAAATATGGTTGAAAAAGACAAAATGTCCAGTGAGCTTGAAGCAGATAGGAAGATGCTGATTAAACATGATTCAAATTGTGGAACAGGAGACTCACATCATGGAAGTGCAGCTGTGCAACTGTGGGATGCAATCATGTAAATATGGACCTATATCTCTAATGAATGTGTCCAGCCACTTGTTGCATCTATGCCACATAGAATTAAAGAAGTTCTACAGAAAAAAGAGGGTCCAATCAAGAGCTAGCAAGATGTATAGTAACCAATGAGCACATTCCCTTATCTCTTATAAAAAAAAACTGCATTGCCTTGAGCTGTTACATCCCTTAATGAGTGCCACTCCTGTTTTCTACAGTCCTCCATACCCAGTGAGAGAACAACAGGTTCATTGTATGTGTAGTTCCACATTAATGCTCATTTTTATGGAAATTATCTGAACACTACCATGTTTGTGGAACACAGAAAGGATGGTACGATTCTAAAATCACTAGAATAATTAGAATAGTAATTTCAAGTGTCAGTTCCTGTTTATTTTCGGTGTTTCCCATCACTGTACTGGTTCAAGTTGAGTGGTTTCCCCTTACTTATCCATTAACATTACAGTAGCTAGTTGGTTTACTTTCTCTTCTGTGGTTGCAATATAAGAAAACGTTAAAGAACTGTCATTCTATTCAAAGACGAGACTGTCGGAAGGTCTATTGAACACAGGAAATCACAAAGTGAAGCCTTATTTTATAGCCAAGCAATGCCGAGGAGAAAGAAAGATAAAGCTAGCTAAGTATTAGCACATTTGCGCCAATGTCAAGCAAAACATGGCAAACACGGACACTTCCGGTAGTCCGTTTCAAAATAAAAGTACTATTCGTCAACATCAGGGTATTTGAATCAAATAGTATTTGTTTATTGTATTCACTAGACTTAAAACGGCATGGTTTATAATGCTTACATTTCAAGAGACAGAAAGCCAAATTTATACTGTAATATAAGTGTACAAAGGACCACTTCCCGTCTCCAAGGGTGCTTTTCACTTTGACTCCAAACTTACGTTATAAATATATCTAATCGATAGTTAAAGAAGTCAACTCCATAGTCAACATTATGACCCAAGCAGTACACTATCCAAATGTACCCGAACACACCATACTGTAGTTGTAACGTAAATGATCACGCTTTTATTTTCTAGGGGAGTATGACCAGCTTCTGGTATGGTTTAGCTAACTGTTGCTACCTTCACACACTCTGCTAGGGAAGCACCCTGCAGATCGTGACAGCTAACTGTGAAACACACACAGGTCGCCTCCACGGCTAGTTGCTACAGCCATACCTTGTATTTGTCGAAGCCCGCAAGCTGCTCCTGAGTGACATATTCGTAAAGAGCCATGGTAGAACAGTCTGGCTCCACAGTGAGATAAAAGGATAGCTCTTCCTTTGGAAATGCAAATCCCCAACGTTAGCTGCCGTGTCGAAGTACCATCTAGCTTGGCCGCTGTCGTTCACGCCGGGTGAGGTGATGTCGGAACATTTGGGCCACTCCTACGGAGCGAACATCCAGCCGGCTGGAGCTCACTACCGCCACCTCTGGCCTGGAGGTTTGCCATAAAAATCATCCAAAACAGCAGCATAACATTTCGTCACACTGTTGAAATAATCGCCTAAGTCATTTTTTGTCAGAATTGGGTTTTTTTTGCCTAAATCATCTCCTCATGACGCCGGCCACCTATGGTAAAATCGCCTACATCCTCAGTTGATCAGATCATGTGATTTTACCCCTTTAAGATCATCACTTCTTTGACAATTTGCCACACTTTACTCTAAGGTGTCTACATAAGAGTGATGTGTTAAAAATGTCTCTGTTGTCTGTCTCTGTGCGTGACGCAGGTCACTATGTGTCATTGTGTGTGTGCCCTCTCTCTATGCATTTATATATTAATCATGCAATATGATTTTGATACAATGATTATGTTTGTGTGTTAATATTGGTTTATAAACTATGATTACTTTAAATAAATAATAAAATTCCATTTGCTTAAACTGATTAAAATTCTATAATCTGTAAGACATAAAAAGGCAAAATGTTTGTCTTAACAAGTTTTGATAGGAGGTCAGGACACAGTGTGCCGGGCAGAGATGATTGCTGCCCGGTGACATGACGTGCCTCTATATTGATTAAGAAATCTACCGTCATGATTAGTAAACAATTGTGAGGATAAAATAATGGGTTCGAGGGAAAGGAGACTGGTTCAGACTTCACGACCTGAAACCATTCTGTGTGTACCAGGGACGTAGCCTAGATGTAGAGTGAACCCAGAGCTCTCTGTAACTGTACATTTCTTGACGTATTGTAATACAATTATGTTAAACTGAGAACTTGGACGTTTCCTACTCATCATTCCCCATCAAACGATCTGCGCAGAGAAATTTTCGGTTGGTGTCAGATTTGAAAGGTTTCCTCAAGCGATTTCTCTAACATGTGTCATGAACATTAATGAAACTTTGAAGTAACATTAATGCTCATGATACTTGTCATGTCATGTTTCTGACAGGCTTGTGTGACTCTTATGTAGACACCTTCAAAATAAAGTGTTTCCATATCTTGCTTCAGTCACAAAGGCATGTTAAAAAAAATGCCCAAGTAATTTAATTCTCTTAGTTACATAATTTACACACAGTGTTATTACTATGCCAATAGCCATCCTTTGTTACATCCTTTTTGAGTGAAATTATCAATAAATGTCATATGTTACGCTTTTGGTGAAGTTTTTTGTGTTTCCTGCAAAACTTGAAAAAATGACATAGGCGATTATTTTAACAGGGTGACGATTTTGTTGAATGGTCCAAATGACATGATTTGAATTAATATTTGCGTCACATCATGAAATGAATATAGGTAATCATGGTTTCTAGCTGGTTTCATTCAGTTTAACTGCGGTCCGCCTCACATTTCCGTCCCCTTAAACGTGACGTGGCTTTCCTCTCCAGCCGGAAGACACAGATTTGCTTGTTTGATGCAGAACAGCTGAAGCATCGCTTGAACCCAGCGTAAAAGCTCAATTTAAGGCATAATGTAAGTAATAACACCACTTTATGTGTATTGCAGTAATTGGTTTAATTTCGTAATTGTCTCAAAGCTTCATATGTCGCGTTTGCGCCAGTGGTTGACTCAGCCAGTGCTGGTTCTTCTAGTTAGCTAGCTCGCTAGCTAGCTACGTTAGCATGAACCTCACAGAATGGTGGTACAGATTTAGATGATTAGATTAATTTGGCAGATTGTTTTACACATATATAACCGCTGATAAAGTGATTATTGGTGCTATGATTTTGCGATTCATATAAGAACAATACAGAATCCAGCGACTTGCAAGTATCGCAGCTGTGTTAACAGTCACATAAAGTGTCTATATGACAGGTGTTAGCCATTAGAAATGTGATATATATTTTCAAAATAAGATTTTTTTTCATCAAATAAAGGTCACAGGACTATGCCAGTGGTTTTAGATACGTTACCTTAACTGTACATCAAATCATATGAACTCACTGCTAGGCATTGTGCAATGATTTTTTTCTTATTTTTTAGACTTTGAATGAATTATTCCTGTTTTCAGGCAGTCATTTGTTGCCTCTTCTTTCAATACAATAGGAATTGATAAACATGCAGGAATTTAAACGTGCTCATTCTTACTTTTATTTAAGTCACTAGTTTTACTATTATTAAATAAAACACTCAAAATAGGCTGGGAGGTCAGAATGATATAATTGTGTGTTATCATATATTTTTGTAAGAGGCAAAGATGGTTTACTTGGCTGAACCCTGACCAGCTTTGTTACACTTGCCCTAATATGTCCCTTTATTCTTTGCAGAATGGTGACGGACGTGCAGCTGGCAATATTTGCCAACATGCTTGGCGTGTCATTGTTCCTGCTGGTTGTGTTGTATCACTATGTTGCTGTCAATAACCCCAAGAAGCAGGAGTAGAGTCCCTCAGTATGGTTGGAGAGGTGAGTGCACTTTATGCTGCCCTGTTCTGTTAAGATGGTTCAGCTCGTTAATGTCTTGTTTGTACTTTGGGACCTCAAAGACTTTTAAACTCAATATTGAATTTGTTCAGTAACTCAATCAATGGTTAAACAGATGTTATACGAATTAATGCAAGCAGCATTAGAGTGTTTTGTTGATTATAAAGAGGTCTGTTCTTTTCAAGGTTCAACACCTGTGCACCTGCTTTCTCCCGCAGGTGAGATGGGACTCAGTGCCACCACCATGGAAACAACATTCCCCACTTCCAAGTCCCAAAAGATGAATTTCTTTGTAAGATTGCACAGTAGTGTTTTTTCTAATAAAAATGTGTGAATATAATTTGCATTCATGTTTCACGTATTCCTTGTTATTCTGCATGCACACTAGGCATATTCTCACTGAATATATATATTGAAAATGTGAAAAACAAGTTAATTTCAAGTTCATTTATTTACACTTCAAGTTTGATTCAAGTTCCAACACAGTATTATATCAGTCACAGTATAAGTAATTTGGTAGAAATCAGTTCATATGTAACTTGGTTTAAGATATGCTTATTACAGTTGAAAAGACAACTCCTGTTACTGTTTGCTTTACACAAAATATATATATATATATATATATATATATGTATATATACTGTATATAGTAATAAAGTACAGGTTCCTATATAGGTGTGCTGTGGTGCAAAATGCTCCAAAGGAATGTGACAGGGAAAGTATATTTAATATGAATATTCTAAAGTGTGTGCATAAAAGCATTAACCCACCTATAGGACCTTATCATGTTCTACTGCTTTGAATATATTACTTTTTAGCCACATTGTGAAGCCCACATTGTAAGTATATGTGGAAAATAAATGTCAGTTCTCTGGTAGGCAGCAACTGCAAGGCTTCATGGGATTTGGAGTCCTCTCTTACTAGGGCTCTTTACACATGGACACCAACATTTTTTTGATGGTGATTTGCCTATTTTCCTTTCAAACTATTATTTCTTCTAGTAGCTGGACTTTCCAGATTCATGTGTACTTAAAATCACTTGACACACAGGTGATCTCATTCAATCTGATATGTGCAGTTAAAGATTGTACTATTTTACAATTTAACATCAGTTTCTTTGCTGTTAAGTGTCAAATCCTATGTAAATCAGCAGCATAAACCATGAAAATATCCGTCGAGGGTGAATACCTTTTATAGGCACCATATGCAAAACACAAAGAAATGATCTCAAATACACACTGCACTCACACATCTGTTTCTAAAGTCACAATGGAAATGAGGTTATAAAGGTGCTGCCGTGCTCGTCAGTCTGAATATAAATCAACCGGTTGCAATAGTAACAGTGGCTGATGTAAAAATACTTACCAGTGCATTACAGTGTTGGTCAGAGTGCATTTAACACATTTTTGTGGGGAGGAGATATAGAAAGCAAGGACTTCAATCACAAAACAGATATGTGAAGTAGAATGATGGTAGCTGAAAGGCTAAAGGATATTTCAAGTCTACGGATTCTTAATCAGTTGAAAAACTTGCATGGGGAAGGTTTGTACCTCTCCCCTACCTCAGCCACTGTTCTGGTTTCATTGAGCAAGGCACTAAACCTTCAGCTGCTTCAGTTTAGCTGCTCTCTCCATGGTCTGACTATGTTTAGCAGCATGGTTGAAAATACCATGCATGCTCTGGAGAATCAGAATAAATAATGTTAAATTGTTGTATTGCACGTTGAGATGCCCCAAATGATCTTCCTGTGATGTCAATGCCCCCTCCTGTTTCCTAGTTTTAAATGGTTTTGGTCACAACATAGCAATTTATGCTCACATTAACAGACATACAGTATACACAGGGCCTCCTCTTCTGTGTAGTTCCTAGGCTTCTCCACATAGGGTCACTGTCTCACACATGTTCACAGTCTCAGGCAGGGGCACCACTGGAGCTTCCTCAACCTTAGAAGACAACATCATACAACCATGTCAAGTTTTAGTAGTTTGATTAATTCATTCTAGGTATATATTCTCTCTGAATGTACATCAATTCTATTTGACACAGTGTGTGCATCTGTTTTTACCTGTTGCACTGTTTCATCTGTCTCTTGGGCAGTTTCTATAATAGTATTTCCTGTGTAGTGGAGGCTCCTGTCTGGGCTTTTCTTCATTAGTGCTTTAGAGGCCAACTGCATGGCACCCTCTTTCCCAGATACACCTGTACACATTCATAAATGATGTTAACTGTGGATATGTGCAATTTACATACTGGGAAGAGAGAACTCAAGAAGAAATATCATGCATACACAAACTAACTACTGTAATCAAGGCAGCCTAATACCAGCATCTCTCATTTCTGCCGGGTAAAATTATTGTTTTTGTCAGGAGTTTGGTGGCTTTGAAACAAGCAAAGATGGATATAACAGCTTTAGCTTTTGTGCCGTTACTCCTACCTGTTTCAGGAGTCATGATGACCGCCATCTACTGTAGATAATACACCGAGTATGAATAAGAACCTCATACAACCCCACTTCAATAAATCTAAACTATCCCTTTTAAAGTGATATTTTGGATTTTTGACATTATGTTGTTTATAATACTTGCCAGTAGTGTACTCGATCCAAAGCTATTAGCTTAGTTGCTGAGCTCCGGTGAGTTCTGGCCAGTTCAGATTGTAGAATAGTTCCGGCAAGCTGGCAGGGTCACAAAACTACAACGTTTTTCTCCACAAAACTATGTGTAGACTAAAAGATCAGCCATTCCACCACAAAACAATGGTCCTCGTGCATATCTGTAACCAACTTCATTTGAAAAAAAAAAACGTAAGAATATTATTCTGCATACGCTGCAGCCGGCCTGTACGCTCATTGTATTTACATTAGAATCATTGTTTTGTGGTGGAATGGGTGACCTTTTAGTGTACATGTAGTTTTGTGAAGTAAAACCTTGTAGTTTCACGACCCTGTCAGCTTGACGGAACTATCTATTCTACGATCTGAACCGGCCAGAACCACGACACTGGAGCTCGGCAAGTAAGCTAATAGCATTGCATCCATTACACTACTGGCAAGTATTTCATACAAGTTAATGTCCAAAATCCCAAACTATCCCTTTAAGGTCATTTAAAACCCATCTTTTATTAAATGACAAATTTGCAAAACCTTGTATGTCACTTATCCTACATTGACTAGTGCTGTCATTAGTCAGGCAAGACATTCTCGACCAAACAGAGTTATTAGCGCAGAAACATGTATGTATGAGCGTGTATGTATACGTGCCTGACAGTGACAGGTGTCGATGGAGACCAGGTCTAAGCAGCTTCCAGACCTTCATGGTGGCTGACTCCTCCTTATCTCCAGGTGAGACTGGGGAAATGCTGGTCGGGGATGTTTTACTGTCATGTGCAGGAGGGGTTTCAGTGGAGCCTGCCCTCCGGATGGGGATGCGGCTCATGTGAGGTTGCAGCTCACACCTGGGCGGGCAACAGAAAGGTTAATATGTTTCAACACTGAACGGTAAAACACAGCAGGCATACTATACAATGTTTAATGGTCATAATACAGATGTGTAACCATTTTATCATCATTTCAGTTGGCTTTCAGTCTATTTGTGAATCTCAACCATTGACTGACTTCTTCATTGGCTTAAAAATCTTCCATGTATGATTTAAAAACTCCAAGATACAAGGTTGGACTCACTTGCTAAATTTGATGGAGGAAAGGATGTGTTCAGGCCCCAAGTCTTTAACAGTCTGTGACACATGAAGACAGCACTGTAAGAATTCATGAATCAATATTATGCTATATATTGAATATATTGTAATAAAAACTAGTAATACAAGACATGAGGGTAATCTGAGTGAGCCAGCAAGGACAGCTAACCTCTGTGCGGGCCTCTGTGGGGCTATGAGTGATTGTTAGAGTCCGACAACCCCTCCCCACACGCCCAGGACGCATGGGGAACGGCATTTTGGACCAACTGGCTGAACTGGTTCCTCCAGCCTGGAAGTCTGGGCAGCTGAGGCCTGTTAACCAGATGAAAGGACATCAATTCAAGGAACAGAGAGAAAAAGAGGCAGCAGATGACTCTTACCCAATTTAAGAGGAGAGGTTTGACTGTTTTGACCCCTTTGTAACCAACTATATATTAAATGGGAGCTAAAAAAAAATAAAGAACACATACACAGAGTCAACAGACAGTAGAGGACCCACACACAGAAGTTGCTTCACAAAGGGATAGTTTTTATTCCAGAGGTTAAACAGAGAGGCGGTAAAAGACAGCAGCACATTCAAGAAGGTGATATTCTGTTACACAGACAAACACTTACTACCAACCGTAGTCTGGTATAGAAGGTTAGCACCACATTGAAGAAAAACGGCACAATTCTCATCAGGAGTATAAAGCAGAAATACCTGGTGAATGTGACTATGCATACAGTGTTTCCACCTTAAGCTTTATTTTTGTCATTCTGGATGAGGATATAGTTTGAAAGCTTTAGGGCTGAAACAATTGGGAAACAGGACATTAAAGTTCACAGTGAGAAAGCAGAATAAAACGACAGCACACACACTATTTTTCAGGGCGTTGAATGCAGTAGGCAGAGGTTGCATGGAAATCATCAGCTTAGTGATATTAAAGGAGCATCAAGTAAGACTTTTATGTCATTGGAGTGTAAAATGACCAGATCTGCAGAGGAATTAGTTCCACTCCTGGAAGTGTAATTATTGATTCTCTAAGAACTGAGATTTTCAGGCATATATTCCTGTTTTGGAAACATTTGCATCTATATAATGCAAAACACATTTGAGTTGAAAATTCCAAGAAAATTTTGCTTTTTTATTGTTTAAGTTGCACAAGAAATTTGTGGAGAAAGTAAGTGAGGAGACTGGTCTGACGGGTAAGTTATAAAAACATGTGTCTGTCATTCTCCTTTTTCAGGATGTCTGGTGCCAGTAATGTGAATTACTCAAATGAAGCTATGGTCAAATTTGAATAAGTAACACAAGGTGAAATTTCATTTTGACCACAGCATTGTAGAGGGGGGGTGCTGCAAGAACATGACTTGCAGCAGTTTCAGCTTTTTATTTATTTATTAAACGGTCAATAAAAGTCCTAAATATGCTCTTTTAACGTAATGCCTAAACACTAACTGCCGTGACAGTATATGTAGTTTTTGTTTGACCATACAGTATTTTAGGCCTGTACATAAAGCGGCTAAATTATTCCTGCTTTTCACTCTTTATTGCAACTTGCAATGGCTAGTTTCTCCAAATCAAGGACAAAGCAGACGAGGAGGCAGGATGAATGACCTAACAGACCATAATATATTTGAAGAGTTCTGGTAAAATAATGAGTAAGAATGAGCAGAGCCTCCAAAACCTACTGCTGACAGCAAACACCAGTCAGAACAAGGCGCACCATAACAACAACGTGACACAACACTGGAACAGACAATAGCTACAGTAAGTTAAGGCCAAATATTCTGAAAGCTATTAAATCAATTCATGATCTGGTTTATCTGCTGCTCATAAAACCTCTCCAGGTCTTACACACTCTACCTCTGCATCTTAAGTGCATCTAAAATGACTGGTGCTAAAACACAGACCGTCATCAAGTACTTGGATGGCAGCGCACAAAACTGAATTACAGTCATAACATTGATCTATAAGGGATTACTTATAGGCCAAGACAACAAGATACTTCTCACCTCTGCTAACCACAAATATATTAAATTTGACAGCCTACGAAACACCTGCCAGGTTCAATTTACACTAATAAACACACAATTGTGCTCGATTAAATAATGATCAATGTTTTCTTCAGCAGTTTGATGAAACATGTAATTAAATCAAAAAACTTTACATTCATTTACACCAAAATGAATAGTTGTACTAAATTCCAAACACAACTTTGACCTAGTCAAATTGCTGAACACCAGCCCAAACAAATGGTTTTTATAGGATATTGCTCGTTGGCAAGCGGCTCAATAAAGCATCTATTTTTATCTCAAAGAAACTCCACATGAGGTTTCTGGCAGTAGGCTACACTGTGAACATCATAATGTCAAGACCAACATTGGACTGACACTGGAATGATACAAGAACTTATTGACTTGCATACAAAAAACTAAACCACAATCATTTTCAGTGTGACTTTTAGTCACTAGAAATTAAATGTAGTCTACAGAATGCTTAGTCCTACTCTGTACTGACACAAAATATGACGATAAGTGGACGATGTGTTCAGCCCGCGACTTGCACTGCTTTTCATATAAACATTACAGGGCAAAAATCGAATACATAGAAAAAGAAACAAAATATAAGAAAGTGCTTCAAAAGAGTTTACAGAAACAGAAGCCACACTATGTTCAGTCTCATTCTGCAAACCCGTTACTCAAAAATAAAACTGCAATAAATAATAAAAAATAATTGCAACATGGCAAAAGTAAAAGTTTCTCCTTCACATTGTAGCTGATCATGGAGAGGTCCCATAAGCAGTGTGAATAGAAGAAAATGCTGCGGCTACTTTCTAAATATCAGCACAGTAACATGGTATTTTTTGTAGCTTATCACTTGTATACAAACATAAAAAGCTGCATACAACTCATCAATGTAATGTAATCCATTAGTATAATATTCCCAATATTATATATGTACTGCAAAAATCTACTGTGCTGTAAGTCCTGGGTGAAGATTATATAGCCAAGCAGCTGTCTCTCTTTGCTAAACACATTCACATACTAACCGATCTGCAGGACATCCACAATAACTACACCAGAGGACAGTGCAATAACAATGAGTGTATAAAAGAAGTGGACATAGTCACCATGACATCACCAACTGGTTTGTTAACAACCGTTTTGAAGTCTCAAGTTTGGCATTTTGGCCGTCGCCATCTTGTTTTTTGAAACCAAACAAATTTGGCTTCATCTGACTGAGAATCAGAGAATACTCCCAATGTCTCATACTTCATGCAATGTTGCTGCTAACAAAATTAGCCTAGTAAATCTAGCCTCTATCCATTCGCCATGGTAGCAGCTTGTCAATCACAAGGTAGCCATGCCCACTTTCCAAAATGAACATCATACTGCAGTGAAGAAGACTTGACCTAATGATTGGGACCATAAAATCATTAGGAAAATGTTTACTGAGGTAATAAATCCAATGAGAAACAAGGTTATTTTCTCATAGACTTCTATACAGCCAGATTTCTTCTTGCAGTCAGTGGAGTCAGGGCTGGACAATTAATCAAATTCTATTTTCTATTACCATTTTGGCTTCCAGTGATTGTGAAAACAAGATAATCGAGATGATCCATTTCACAGTGATGTTCTCATTTTGTCTTGCCCATTTTCACTGAATTACTGACTGGAATATGTTGAAAGGTTTACCAAAATTTCTCATTATTGACCAAAATAGTCATCATTAGAATTTTTGTCATAATCGAGCAGCCCTAAGTGGAGTCGCTCCCTGCTGGCCATTAGAGAATGCAGGTTTAAGGCACTTCTGCATTGGTTTCACTATCAGAGCCAGAGGCTATGTCCACTTCTTTTATGTGTAATAAGCAATGTTTCTTTATGCTTGGTAATAAAACACAAGTGAGATTGGAGGAACACTTGCACTCTCAAGTGTATTATTAATCCTAAGGTGCTAATGATGTGGCACATCTTTACACAGATGTGCACAAGGAAAAACAATATTTGAGGAAAATTAAGAAGTGTTAGCACCAGAAATATTTCACACACACATACACACATGCGCATGATCAAATAGTGGTTTCCACTTGTATTGACCTACAGTACGTGGAGTGCCAGACAGGTTTAGGTTTCTGTAAAGACAGTCTCTGGATAAAACACCACTTGTCTGGTACTACAAGCAATTTAAGAGCTCACGCTCACTCAGTCCACCCACACATACATATAGCCAAGCTCTCACAGGTTAGGTTAGATCGAGTCCTGGGTGGGCCCAGCTGGAGTGTTGGTAGGCGGTGGTAGGCTCTGAAGGAGCAGGGGGCTCAGTTTGGACAGCAGCCCGGGGCGGGGCAGAGCCTGCAGGGAGGGGAGCAAGGTGGAGAGGCTGGGGGACTGGAGGGAGTACAGACCTGTCATACTGACGGAGGCCGGGAGGGGACAGGAACCCGCTGCACACACAGAGGAAGACGAGGAGGAGGAGGAGGAAGGGGGTGAGAGTGGGGGGCGGGAGGGTGTATGGCTGTTGCCGGGAGACCGTAGGATGGAGCGGTGGTGGGGGGGACGTCTCTTCTCCTGAGGCTTAGGGTCTACAGAGAGGGAGACACACACACAGCTCAGAGACATGCGGGGATTGGGTGCACACACACACCTAAAGTGCATCTTACATGAGCCATGTACTGAGATCAGAAACATGTTCAGATGCCCAATTAATGAGATGTCAATCAAAATCTATAGTTTGCAAATTTGGCTCTAAATCCCCTTTTCAATCATAGGAACTTTCACCAGGGACTTTACACCTTTTGAGGAAAACACACACAGCATAGCTGCGTAACTCGTTTACAACTTCATTCAAGAACAAGGAAGTACTTTAGTACATCCACCTTTTTTCTTTCAGTACAAAGAAACTGGCTGAAGTAACCTTTAGTGCCTTGAAAAGTAGCCCAACGACTAAAATTACCAGGAACTCCTTGGTCAATACGCAGCTTGGGTAAAACATTATGTTAGAATGTTTTGTGAATTTGAATTTGGTCTTGGCATCTGGGAACATGGCTCATGTAGTTTCATCAGGGTAGGACTAATCTTTGAAGGTAAGAAAATGTATGCAAAGACATCAGCAGCAGCAGGTGGGGTCATGCAAGGGTCATGCAGTAGTCATGATGTTTAGGGACATCCAGGACATAAATCCATCTCTTAATGTTTCTAAAAATCCATCTTATCCCAAACCTGAGACCAACTTTACATAATCATCGCAATAAACCTGAAGCTAATCATCACACAGACACTGACACATTAACCAACCTTTAGCCCTTCTTAACAAGAAAGAGAGAAACCAGATGGTTGTAAATGTGATATTTAGAGTGAAAAAGAGAAGAGCCCAGGTACACCCATGGAGAGGTGATAGAAAATGCCAGCCAGCAACACAAGCAGATGGTTGAGTGATCAACTTACCCCTGACTGGCCCGAGTGTCTTGTTGCCTCCACGGCCACCTGTGTGCGTGCTGTTGTGCTGTATGTGACTCCGGGGTGGGGGGCAGCCAAAGGTAAAGCTCGGGGAGTTGTGCATCTTCGGGGAGGGTGTCTGGCTACTGCTACTGTGGCTGTTGCAGCGATTGCGACTGAGTGCATTCTCTGACGCTGAGCCAGACAGACAGCTGCTCGGAAGGCAAACACAGAAACCCAAATGTTACACGTGATGAATAAACTAAAAAGTGTGTGATCTATTTTGGGTGTGTAAACTAACTTGTTGAAGCTCTTTGGCGGTGAAGCCTTGCTGCCATTGTGGTGTATTCTTGGTGGAGGATGAGCGTGGATGTGTGAGTTCAGGCCTTTGGTGTTGCGGACGTGCTTGAGGATCCAAGCTCGAAGGTTTGTCAGGCAGCTGTGCTCAGACAGCACCAGCCGTGGCCAGGGGTTACACTCGGCCATATCCAGGGCTGAGATAGCCACTGCACGCCCCACCTAATGTACAACATCAATTAGTTTACTCCAGAAGTGGCTTATCTCATAAAAGGGTTTTTTGTGGGTATTTGTAAATCACCTAGACCTGCTTCATAATTTAAAAAAAACAAGGAATCTCACTAGTTACAAAATGGAACCTAAAAGGTAAATTTGGTTTGAAGGTTGATGACCAGGAGTCAATAGCTTGGGATTCAATGTGTTAAATTACCTACAATCCTTCAAGAGAGAACCACATTCCTGTCTGAATAAGAAGGCATTCCTGTGAAGAAACCACTCTTGTTATCCTACCTGTTCAAATATTTCTGGAGTGTATTTTGGAGGGAATGATGGAGGTGGTGGTGGGGTCGCCCGTCCGTTGTCATGGCAAGCAGGTGGGATGGTGTTCATGGTTTTTCCTGTGTTGTAGTTGCACTCCAAAGTGTAGCTGGAGGGAGCCCAATAGCAGAAACATGTTAAAGAAACACACATTTACAGCTTGAAAACAAATGATAATGTATGAGTTGATATGAGGTCATTTACATTCAAAGTCACGACTGAGAAAGAACTATCATAGCTTTATGACGGAGTTAAAGCTACAATGTGCATGTTATTGTTGGTTGAAGTTCGTAAACACACAGCATTCAATGTTGAACCGTCCACCCCCACAGTTCAATGAGCCAGAGAGAGAGAGAGAGAGAGAAACAGAGAGAGAGAGAGAGGGAAACAGAGAGAGAGAGAGAGAGAGAGAGAGACAGAGAGAGAGAGAGAGGGAGAGAGAGACAGAGAGAGAGAGAGAGAGGGAAACAGAGAGAGAGAGAGAGAGACAGAGAGAGAGAGAGACAGAGAGAGAGAGAGAGAGAGAGAGAGAGAGCTGTGGCTGAATTTGCTAGAGAGTGAATGAAGAGAGGGATCAGCGTGAGCGAGAACAAAGCTCAAACTCAAACTGTGGATGTTTTGTGAAGCCATTGAACTCTGACCTGTGAAGCAACCCAATGGCCTTGTGAATGGCTACCCGCCCGCTGCCTTCTTTAGACTGGCCATCTCTCTTGTCTCTTGCGTACATGTTTTTCTCTGAAAAGTTACAGCCCAGGAAATCAAAGTGGGCCGAGTTCACAGCGATCAGCCTTGGATACAGCATGTTCTCCACCTGCAGAGAGAGAAAACACAGTGCACAGGAGCTCACATGTATGCAACAAAAAGTATTAATACCCCATCTCCAAATATGGCAAGTGCACGATGAGAAACAACTTACTGAAATTAAAGAATCTAATTTCTGGAATAACAAAAATGAACCGAATTCTCCCAAAACACTGAGTAAATATAGCCATTTTCACCTGCTGGCTCTCGTCAGGAAGGTTATTTCCGTACATGAAGCATCCTCGTTTAGAAGCGTGGCCATGCAAATCCACATAATAAGCCACACCTCCCTCCTGTGGTGGAATTAACTCCTGTTCCTCCACCTGTGGTTCTGTCACCTCCACAGTAACAGGAACTACAGTCTCCGAGGAGCTTGATGAGCTGTTCTGGTCCCCTTTCCCAATCTCCGTGGTGACCCAAGCGTTTTCCTCCGTCACCATGGGAACTTCTGGCAGCACAGGATTTGCATCCTTCTCTGCATTTCGTTGGTTCAAGCTGACTTCAAGGGGAGTGAAGGGAGGGGGCTGATGCTGATTGGGGGGTTTGATGCTTAGGGGCGGGGTCTCCGTGTGTGTGGTGCTGTTACAGTGACTGCTGGAGTGTGTATTGTGCAGGCGGTTGTGTGTGTGGTGGTAGAGCAGAAGTGTTTTGGCTGCATAGATGGAAGGGTGCAGCTCGGGGCTGGGGTTTAGGTATTGTCTGTTCAAGTTCACACCCCTAGAATCAGTCCTGCAAAAAAAGAGAGACAGGTTACAATTACTTTAAAAAACTGTGGTAAAGTTTGCAAAGCAATGTCACATTGTGCTTGATTTTGTATAGATAAAGCACCATTTTCCACTTTTACTAATTAACATTTTTTGGATAAAGTCAGATGGTGAACATATGTTTGACAACCAAAACAGGAAGCCGCACACCCTGAAACACTGACAAAGTACTGTTACTGTTTACTGATACCCCTAATACATCACTGTCTGACACACAGTGACGCAGGTTTAACCTGTATCTGCTGAGAGGGTAAACACGTGACATCTGACCTGACTCTTCTAACCTGTGCCTCACCAGCAAAGCCTTTACATGTGCTTCAGTAACTGGGTTACAGTCTGTAGTAACCTGGTTTATTCAATGTCATGTATACGTGGAAACCTGTTTCCATAACTGTAGTAGCAGCTTAGAAAAAAACGGATTTCTCATGCTAGATTTCTCCTTGCCAAAGACGATTTCTTGGGCATGTAAACAGGTCACCAGGTTATAATCAGCTTTTTACATGTAAGCATGTGAATAACAAAGAGTTCACACAGGGAAAGCATCACAGTGACAGCAGAGTGGCAGGATTAAAGGAGATACCGTTATATGTAGTTATACTGCTATAATGTAAAGTGAAATTTTGGGCTCTGACACACACTCAAAAACCATGCAATGCTATGTTCCCAGTATTAGCCTGGTCCCAAACAGCTAGGTGTAAATGATGGCTCTAGCATTGGATGAGCGGTTCTCGAGAAAGCAAGCAATCTGCCTGTTCTGAACAGGCGTATTCTGAATGGGGACTGCACCAGTACAAGCACCTGTTAACACTGAAACTGTTACTGAACTGCTAATTAATGCTGGCTGAACCACATAATGGGAGAATGCAAATTACTTTTATGATTGCTGCAGCCTGATAAAAACAGACATCACACAAGCCCTATTGATAGAACCTTTCAAAAACACATTACTCAAGGAATAGAAAGATAAAACTCTTTCATAAAGAAATAACACACCGAACATTAACAAGCAATGAGAAGTGAATAAATCAATGCACACCATGCCGACAAGAGTTTAAACTATACCAATCACTGAGTCTAATGTTTATGTTGTTGTGAGGATGGTGCGTGGGAAAACAGTTGCTACCTGTAGTGTCCACGAACGACCCCGTCTGGGTTGAGCATGGGAATGAGTTTGAACACAAACATGTTTCGCAGCACATGAGCACGAGGGTCATCTCTTCTCAGTATAAAGTTGAGGAAACCGTTGAACACAAAGGATGATGGAGTCTCCCCGGGGTGCACCCGACTGCTGAGAAAAAACACCTGCAGACAGACAAGGACCAAGAGTCAGAATCACTGTTTCGACAATACTCAGCCTCAGCCAGAAGCAATTAAAGGTGTGACATTGTGATTGTGTGTTTATGTATGACTGAGTGATACCCTTTTGCTGGGGAAGCGGTGTGGTCTTGGTGTGTTGGTGTCAGGAAACAGCTTAGGCAGACGGGGTTCTCTCTCCTCTTGCATCCCGTTGCAGTTGGTCACAGTGAGCAGGTCCACTCTATTGCCATCTAGAGATTGGCACAGCAACTCCCTATGATAATACACACTGTCCGCGGCACTGACAGTGAGACACAGTGAGAGGATGGAGATTGGTGGGAGAGCCAGTCAGAAATTGTATGAATAAGAAGTACAGAAAGAAAAACAGCTTCAAGTTGAAGTGTGTTTGAGGCAGTGTGTGTGTGTTACCTGCTCGGACTGAGTTCAGCAGCATTGGGGTAGCTCTTGTCAAACTGCTGCAGCATGTCCTGGCACTCACTATAAGAGAACGGGAAGCAGAAGGAGAAGTAGGTGGTCGCCCCTCTTGTCTCCAACAGCCGGTGAGTGAACGAGAGGATGAACTGGTTATCTACAATCTGCAAAATGACAGAAGAAAGAAAGAAGAGACATTATGAGAAAGATAATAACAGCTGTCAAGAAGCCAGACTGACAGCAGCACTCTGCCTCGTTAGCTGCTGATGCCCACATCCTGCCCCCGACGGCCTCAGGGTATGTGTACATACCTCACATGTGGGTCTGTCCCGGATCCTTTCCCACCGGTTCTTGCCAGGTAAAGTGCGTACTAGAGGAGCCATGCCCTGACTGTAGAGCTTCCTCTGGTTGTTCATGTTCATCACATTGATTTTCAATATCTTCCCAGGTGCAGCACCCCGAACACTGAAGTAAAACCATGATCTGAAAAGCAAAAACAGGATTCAGGATGCTTTATGAAAATAATTGCAAGCTATTGTGATAACATCTACATAAATAATATCTAACATGGTTAGAACGTATGGAAAATGTATGATAGAATAATGCAAACACACCTGCAGATGTATAACACACACAACTGGACCAAACATGCTAACCAATTCCAAAGGTTTTTTATTAGGATGTGTGGGAACCCTGGTGCAGCCAGTTAACACATTTAATTACAAAGAAGCACTGTTCAAGTCTTTTTCTCACCCTCTCAGGTGAATAACATTAAACATTTGCTCAAATGCATCAGTTATTTTTACCTGTTTCCATTCTCGTGTTCTGTGCCGCCGCAATCTGGCTGCGTCCACACATTAAACTCATAGTCAGGGCTTAGGTTTGACCCTGGGAGGGCACTCCCACTGGGAGCTACTTCTGTAGGAGGACTGGAGCTGCCCTTGTCCACCTTCTCCACACGGGCCAGGTTCCCTGAGTCAAACTTGGAGCTGAACACAATATTACCAAAGCGCGCCTCCATGGTTCTGGGCTCTGAGCTCTTTCTTCTCCCCTCAGGTTCTTTGTGAAGTGCCAGTCAGAAGTCTGACATAGACAGCCTGTAATGGAATCAGGCAAACACAATTATAGAAGAAAAGGGTGTGCTTGTGGTGGAACATCAAATAAAATAAACTATAAGTGATATGTGCTGTGCTCGACAGTAATTGGAGAAATTGGCAACCAACTCTCAACCTTTACATATAAAAATAGGAGCAGTAAACCCCACAATAAATCTTTTTTTAAATGCAATTTGTTGCATTAGAAAAGTTTAAATATTGCTGTTAGGTCAGAACAGGAATCAGACAAGGCAGCTCATGCCTCGGTGCCTTTAATCATGTGTACACAGAGCAACAATTGACGAAGCAAATAAAAGTTGTTTGACTATGGGGTGAAAAGTCTAATAAACATCAGTATCACAAACCAATGTGTAAATTGTGACATGGAGGTAATCAAGTAGAGATGATAGCCAAGCTGATGCTGGTGTCACTTAAAGGGACCCACAATCCCTTCAAGGCTGAAATACCAGTAGATCTTTAGAAATCAGCTCAAAAGTCCAGAAACAAAAATAAAAAGAGACAAGAGATGAACAAGCAACCAGTGACTTGCTAGATTCATCTCGGAAGGATCTGTGAACATGAAAACAGTTGCACTAGAGTTTTGTATATGATGAATTGAGGGTGGACACCTTAACTGATAACACTTCGACTTCTATAAAATGGCTGACAACCACTTTTAAATGCTAGTGTCAAGCCCTAAAGTGGATCCAACAAAAACTGAACAGACCTTCAGTCTCGTACATGTTGCAACCTTGTATTGCGATGACAGTGTTTCCTCTCCATAACATGTGTCATCATTCATTTAGTCAGGTGCAACAGAATGCCTATTACCGGATGGTACTGCATGACAGATCACATTAAATTATCTTAAAAGGGACTGTAACTAGTAGAAATTGATTGATTTATTTAAATTTGATTGATTGTCACATTTTTTGTAGTTTAGAGTATTATGCCAGTTCTATATATTTGAAATTGCATTGTGTAATAAAATCATAGATTTGGTAGTAATATCTTTGTTACAGATACCCAAACAATATAATTTTACCATCTCTTCACACCAGTGATATCTGGTTTGTAGGGATATCTGGAATTCACTTTCATATAGTACAATTTAACTGCAGACATCTTTATAAACTACAAACAACTACTATAGCTAGTCCAGGGGTGGGCAACTGGAGGCCCGGGGGCCGCATGCGGCCCGCACCCTCACTTTAAGTGGCCCTCAGTACAACTAAATGCATTTAGGCATGAAATCTTAAAAGCGCAGTGTAAAAATGCACAAAATTACTGTTGGTCTGCTGTTCTTGCACTGATAAAATAAAAATCACAGTAAGTGATTATTTTTTATTTGCTTCAAACCTTCTGTATTCCTATTTATACTGTTATACATGCATTTGAGCATGAAATATGTCAAGTTACTGTACTGTAAACATATTTAAAATCGCAGTTTCATCATATCTGGTTAAGTGCATGGTCCTATGTAGCCCTGTGGTAGTGTCCATGTGGTAGTGGCTCCCTCCAGCATTTAAGTTGCCCATCCCTGAGCTAGTCAATACATTATATATTTTACAAAAGATACAAACAACGCATTGATTTATTTAAATGCACAACAGCGACAATCTGAGGTCGTTAACGAAAATACACCCATGTCAAAACTATACACAATATTTTCTACAGGTACAACCAAATATTAGCAAGAATCCTGTATCCGTTGTATATATGGCGCAGATAAATTGTTGCAAGGTCCCTTGCTTATCGTTTTTCATAACATGACTGCATATCTGCGCCGTGGATAACATAATGGCTGCTGTTTGATTTCACTAACGGAGTAATAACAACAACAGCTGACCGAGATATCTGCACGGAGTAAGGGGGAGTGAACTAACGGATGCAAGCCAGTCCGTTAACAAAACGGCCTCCTTTAACACCATTCTAATCGGCAAATACTAGCTGATATTTACTACTATGCTAGTCTTAGTGCTAAATGTCACACCGGTAATGTTACACACAGCTAATAGCGCTAGCATACGTTTCTAAGCTACTGAGGCTAACTTAGCTACCGAACTAGCAGTCGTTGGTACAAAACGACAGTCTTTTCAGCGAATACACGGTTTTCTGTCGCTACAATGTTAAGACATTCAAGCTGCAGCAGTGCTTTTATATTAGACAATGCATATTCAATCTTACCAGGCTATTTTCGTTCGATGTCCATTTTTGTTTTCAACGTCCTTCTTCACCCTCAATTCATTGCTCTGGGTGCTGCGTTCAGGTGTCTCTGTAGAAATGAACGCTGTCTGGTAATGTCATTGTGAGCAGGTTTTATTGGTTGAAACTTACTGTTGCTGTAACAGTTGGTAGAATGCGTTTTTTATTTTAGTTACGGGCTCAGATATGGCAATAAGAACAAGTTGTATAATAATCGATATTAGCAGTAGATAAGCAGACAATTAAGTGACAGACATTATTGTCATGACACGATTTGGGGGTCTGTGTTGTGGCCCTGCAGTGCAAAACACACCAATTTTACACCAAAAAGCATACAATTAAATAAGAAAAATAAAGCAATTAATTAAACAAACCAAATCGAAAAAGCAATGCATATTTCATCACATGAGACCATAGACACCACAAAGATCATACATGATCATAGATTTCCGCAGGTTCAAGCCCCCTCTTCAGCCAGTAAATACCTGTGGGGTGGACATTGAGGTGGTGCCAAGTTATAAGTATCTAGGTGTATACCTGGATAATAAGTTGGACTGGTCCCTAAACACAGACGCTCTCTACAAAAAGAGGCAGAGCCGCCTCTTTTTCTTCTTGAAGCTCAGATCTCTGGACATCTGTAGTAAGATGCTGCAGATGTTTTATCAGTCTGTGGTGGTAGTGTGTTGTTTTATGCTGCAGTCTGCTGGGGAGGCAGCATCACACACAGAGATGATCAGACTGGTCTAAAGAGCTGGTTCAGTGGTTGGAGCCAGGTTGGACACACTGGAGGAGGTGGTGGAGAGATGACCTGTCAACATGTTCCAGGTAGTCCTGAAATACCCAGATCATCCGCTACACAGAACCTTTATGGACCAAAAAAACAGCAGTGGACGGCTCCTCTGTCTCCGTTGCAGGACGGAGAGATACAAAAGATCCTTCGCTCCTACAGCCAACAGGCTGTCTCATTCTAACAGAGATTCTACCAGACCAACTGAATTTCCCCTCGGGGATAAATAAAGTCATTTTGATTTGATTTTATTTTAGTTTGAGAGAGTGGAGAATGCAGTCTGCAATGCAGTCCTGAGCATTGCTTCTGGCAGTCTTTTCTGTGTTGTAAATCTTCATTTCACTAAGAATTTGAGTTAAATGGAGATTATAACAACAATAATATAGTGTTAGTATAACTCCTGCTTCAACTATCATAGAAATGCATATCTGATTTCACATAATAGCCTCACCGTGTGCAGTCTGAGGCTTGGAGGCCCCCTGGCAGTCTGCTGCCTCTGGGGCACTGGCCATACTTCAGATGGTTAAAATGAAACCATATCATTCAACATGATTGTTCTGTCAAAATGAGCCAATGTTTAGCTGAACTGTTGTATTTAGGATGAAAAAAATGTCAAACAGTATGGAAGCCACTCTTGACTTCAGGGTGTACGGTCTGGATGATCCTAAAACAGCTCAATCATCTCCGGTCAACAAACGTGTTGGACAAGTTGTTTGTCAAGTCAAATTGTTTGGATAAATGACATACATCTTTGTTTAACTGGTTCTGCTTTTTTCTTTCTGTAATTTATTTACATATAGCCTCAGGTGACAGATGAACTGCCTCACCTGTAAACATTACTGACACACTTATAAAACCATTTCTTCTCTGGACTTGTGGAGGAAGAATCCTCTCTGATCACCTGGCAAGTTTCACATCTCCTGAGAAAATGATCTGGCTTTTTAGCTACTAAATGCTTCATTATGTTTCCATTGTGTTTGCTTCACTAACTTTGTCTGAGGTTTGGTGCTTTTCACGTTGCATACAGTGGATATTTATAGTTTTCAGGGGTTTTTATACTGAAAACAGCTGCATGCTGCAGCTATAAGCAGCACTAATGAGAGTAATGAGACTGAACCAAAACAACGAGCTGAAAGATGCCGAAACACTCTGTAGACCTGACATTAATTATTTGTTTTTTTTACAGTAATGATTATTGTGTTGTTTCTGTGTTCACAGCAGACTCTCTCGACTACAGCCCTTATATTAACTGTCCCTTCTACACAATGGCAGGCAGGAACTCATTGAGGCAAGGGAACACATAATATCAACTCAAATATTACACATGAAAATATATACAGAAAATAATAATTGAAGTGTCATACATGATAATGAAATATCTATTGTATGTAATAGTAATTAATATAATTATAAAACACACAGTACAGTAACTTTACAATATACACAAATTGAAAAATTGTTTTAAAATGGGTGGTGCTGATGAAATGTTGTATACTTTTTGTGTCATGACTAGTTCATTAAAATCCAAATGTCCTGTTTCAATCCTATCAAGAGCACAAGTCCATTAATCCCTGAGACCCAAATATGCTATGGGCCCACTCCATCTATCAGTGATGATCTGCCCGAGGAGGCGGACCTGATCCAAACCAGAACACTGATAGAGAGTCTGAAGTCATATGGAGTCTTTGAGGACGACCTGGAGCTGCAACACAGGTACCGTCCATCTTTTTCTATTTCTTTGTTTTCATGTTGTAAGAGAAAAAGACGTAAGTATTTTTAGTGTAACCTCTTACCTCGGTTAGTTATCACTGCAGAAAGACCAAAACCACATTCACAGTAAAGGAATAGGCCACAGGTGGAAGGGAGCATGGCACATTTTTCTTCAGAGAAATGATGATATCTGAACCTGCTCTTTATGTTTCATTTGCAGACAGAAGTTGCTTTTAATTGTTCTTTACTCTAATAAGATGATGGACGACTTTCTGATCAATGTGAAAGAAATCTGTGTACAAATGGTAAGACATCTGTCTCTATCTATATTGTTGTTTCAAAACTAACTCCAAATATGATACTGGAAACATGATGTTGCATTGATAATACCTTTTTATTAATACTCTTTTGTTTGGTTTAGAATCTCCTAAATATGTGACAGAAATGGTCGGAGGAAAGATCTTAACGTTCGGCTCTTACCACCTGGGAGTCCACACAAAAGGTAAGTACCAGTTTCTTTCCTCTACTGTGAGATGACTCCAGGACTTTGGCTACTTGCATTTAACAGTTGTTCATGACTTTACTGTGTGATGAATTTGATAGCAAAGAATTTCACAAGAGAAACCTTTTATTCAAGAGGCATTCAGCATTGTACATAGTGAAGATAATGGCTCAGAGCATAGTTACACATTCAAATATGGACTTTCCTCTCATGAATCTGTGCTGTTCTGACAGGTGCTGATATTGATGCCCTCTGTGTCGGACCCGGATTTCTGGAGAGGAAGACCTTTTTCACCTCCTTCTTTGAGAGACTCAAAGCTCAGAAGGAAGTCAAAGACATATGGGTTAGTTTTTTAATCTGATTTATAATGTACAAGTTAAAAGAGATTTTTATCCTGATTGCAAGTGACTGACAATATTGTTGTCTTTAGGCCATCAAAGAGACTTTCGTCCCACTCATCACAATGACTTATGATGGAATTGAGGTAATTTGGCTGAACACTCTACTGTCTGCAGTATCCCTCGGTTCAAGGTTTTATTTCATGTGTCTTCATCATTATTTTTACTGTTATTTCCTAGATTGACTTAGTGTTTGCCCAGTTGCAGTGTAAAAGCATCTCTGACAGCCTGGACCTTCTGAATAACAGCTGGTTGAGGGGCCTCGACAAACACTGCGTCAGAAGTCTCAATGGTGAGCATTAGATTAAAGAACACAACTGCTCAGAAATCCTGCAGTATTTCGCTCTGATAGCTGTACTCGTGTGATCTATGTGATTTGTGGTTTGGCCCTTTTTTCTGTGAATGTTTTCTATATTAATCGTGTTCTTATTCTGTTATTTGTAGGCTACAGAGTCACAGAGGAGATCCTCCGGGCTGTGCCAAACATCTACAACTTCAGGCTCGCCCTGAGAGCCATTAAGCTGTGGGCCAAACGTGAGTTGAACACACACTAACTAGTTCAGCTGGCTCGTGACAAAAGACACTGTGAATACTGAGGGATTATTTTGGAATGCAATTCTAAACAATGCAAAAAGACAACTTCAATCTCTAGTACTGAGTTAAGTACTGAGTGTTTATTATGATGGGAGACGTGAAAGAGCGTACAAGGGAGTGCTTTCAGACACAGTCATTGTTCTTTTTTCTTTATCATGCCTCATGTTTTTTTAGTGTCTCATGTTGCCATGGATATTTAGTTTTTCTTGTCTACATTTGCTACCAGGCAACCGCAGCTATTTTGCATTTAACAATGCACAAGTTTACTTAACTGCATAGATGGTGCCTTTCTCACAATATATGTATATATATATATATATATATATATATATATATATATATATATATACATATATATATGTATATATATATATATATATATATATATATATATATATATATATATATATATATATCATGTTTAAGCAAAATCCAAGGACAGCGTCAGATTTCCTGTAAAGGATCTTAATAATCCTGTTTTGTAAGACAGACATGGCTTTTTGTTTTTATCTTACACGCTTTATTTGTCTTCATTTTTACTTCATTTTTGAGTCAAAATTGTAGTAATGTGAAATAAAAGAGGCATATATATTATTTAGCACACTTAAAAACACAACATTGTGCTCTGGGAGTCTTAGTCTTTTCTCTCATCCTCTTATTTCTCTTTCGGCTGTAACATTTACTCCAACATGCTGGGCTTCCTGGACGGCGTGTCCTGGGCCATAATGGTTGCTAGAGTTTGTCAGCTGTACCCAAAATCCCGTTGGGTTTACTGAAAGTCCCTTGAGATCCACAGTAGTCAGAATCTGGTTAATGCCTTGTTTCCATCCTTGTTGGGTGGGAAATTGTAAATGATTACGTGGCATTTCAGGGAACAGATGCAATATGTGAGCACACTCTTTAATGTGCCCTTAGTTTAAAATTTCCTGGAACAGCTTGGCCAACATAAAATCAATCTTTTTTTTTTAATTTGAGATGTTTGTAAAAACTGCAGAGGATGATCAAATGATGTGAAAATGTTGTTTTGTGTGTCAGGGAGTCGCCAACCCCCATTAACTTAAAGAGACCAGAGACCTGGGACTTCAGCCTGCCTGTGTGGCATCCCAGGGTAAGGCCTCTGCAGGTTTTTTGTCATGAATTTAGACTTTAAATATAAAAACATGTCAGTTTATTCTCAGATATGTGCACAGACACAGGTAATCTGAAAATACTGAGTTCTTCTGCATATCCAGGTGAATCCAAGTGATCGCTGCCACCTGATGCCGATCATCACCCCGGCTTACCCGGAGCAGAACTGCGCTGCCAACTTGTCTGCCTCCACCTTCGCCATCATTAAGGAGGAGATCAAACGGGGTACGTAGTTACTCATTCAAACTTCAATTACTGTGTTTTAATTTTGGATTAGATTGCCACGATTTACCCACATTAAACCTCATGCCCTGGAGATTATTGCAAGGATTTGATTCCGTGAACACAGATGGGATTTTGTTTTACTCAGACTTTAACAAGTGTTCTTTTCCTCGTTCACAGGCCGTGTCATCACTGAATAAAGCAGACCAAACTGTTTAAAAAAGACAACTTTTTTAGCACGTATTATCCTCCCATAATATGAAATTGGACTGCTGTATACAAAATGTACTCACATACACATAGCTTTATGTAATATTCATTTACATTTCCACTACATTTGTTTGAATTTAGTTCAAATATATTTGAGTGCCCTTCACTTTCAGCTTTTCTAATTATTTAATCATTTTTCCAAAGAAGACAAGCTTAATATCTGATGTTTTATGTTGTTTATTTTCCTGAGAAACTAGATATGTAAAGTAAATTCTGCAAAATATTGACTTCTTTAACCTATTTTGTATTATGTTCAAAACACATGATTTAGTTCAGGTTGTGCTCTATTTATGCCTTGTTGATTGAATTAATTTGTTGTTATTCAATGTGCTTTATGATGCTTTAAGTTTATTGTGTGATTTTTGCTTTGATCTTCTCAAGGCTCTGTACTTTAAATGATGTAACTGATACAGTTTTGTTGTTTAAAATTGACTTTTTGTACCTAACACAAATGGTTGAGTGCTTCATGTGCAATGAGTGTGCAAAACAGATGTTTGCAATTTAATGAATCACATTATTTCTTTTATTGTGCGACTGATTTCCATTTGCTTTTAATTTGAATTATTGAATGCCAGAGTTTTAGTAAAGGTAATTTAAGAAGAAATGGGTCGTCTGTTTGTATGTGTGGATTTACAGACTTTTACTTTTTCAAAAGTGCATTGGACTGAAATGTAATAGTTGAATGCTGATTGTTTTATGGTTGCACAGACCAGATTTTGCTGTTATTAATTTCAAATATGGACTGAAGCTTGTTGAGTTGATTTAAGAAGCTGTTAATGTGTGCTGTCTGACTTCAGTCTGTTGTTGCATTCCATGTGTTGTTCTGTTTAAATAAATCTGTTGTGTGTTCTGATCTCACTTGCCTTATTTTTTTAAATTTTATCTGAAACTCTAAACATGGAGTTTTCTTGATTACGCAATTACCTAGAAACAGAAAGGTCACAACAGGCAGCATTTCTTAAATGGCTAATGACGTGGTTACCAGCTTGATTAAGAAGCAAAAAGTTGTGTTGCTGAGATTTAACATGAAATATATAAACACAGATTCGTTACAGGAGACAATTTTCCTTTAAAAATAGACAACAAAGGTTTTTATCTTAAATGAGGTGTTCCGTTTCAAGTTTATAACGACCTGATGAAGACAAGTCTCTGTCTTTGTTTAGTGATGGTGTTCAGAAAATCTTTCAACTATGACTGTTAGTAAAACAGGAGATCAGCTGAATGTAATAAGCCTGTAAAAGGCTCACTGCTGTGATGTCTGTTGTCATCGTCTCTGTTGTGTTTTAAGGCATTACATAGTGCTGCAAGCTTCTTCAGCTACAGAGAAGCAGCACCTGGAATGGTGAGTACACAGAAACAAAACAAGAAGCCAAGTTTTTTATAATCCTAATGTTTGGGTGAGAATGATTCTCTTTCATGCCCCATTGTTTTAATATTTTATTACTCTCATTCTTTCCTCTTTCTGAAAATCACGTTTGTTCCCTCTGTCAGGGTCGGCCTGGTGGAGTCTAAAATCCGCCTCCTGGTGGGAACTCTGGAGAGAAATGTGGAGATTTCGCGAGCCCACGTTCACCTGCAGTCCTTCCCTGTACGGAAGCGCTGAGACGCTGAGTAAGCACACATGACTTTATGCTTTATTTCAATTATGGCAGGGAACTCTCTTTGAAGCAAATAATGTTAATGAACTCCTTATTGTTTTTGTTCTGATGCTACACATTTACTCTCTGTTTGCAGAAACACAGTATTAAAACTATCATGTAGTAGATATATGTGTTCCACTTTGTCAACTCGTGTGTGTATTTTCATGTGTGTATTTCTGTGTTTCAGAGAGGGAATCAACACAAGATGGCTGATTGGACTCATCTTTAATACGGACGGGTCCAGAGACCAGAATATAGACCTGACCCTCAACCTCCTGTCCTTCAGCGACACTAGTAAGGTTTTTTTTATTTTTTAAATATTCTAAATTTAGTAGAAATTAAATATGTGTGAAGTTCTAAATCTATTTTATTTTGTTGCAGTGTACAGTCTGGCAGAGAGCTGTAAGGTGTATGAAGAGGGGATGACTTTATCGGCCAGATGTGTGACCAGGGACAGTCTCAGTGTGATGATCCCTGATGGAGAACACAGACTGGTCTTCAGTCCAGAACCAGAGCCCACAGCGAGCTGTCTGATCCCTGCCACTGTAGCAGCTGGTCAAACAGCCACAAAGAGGAAAGGCTGCTCTGACTCTGAGACGCCGGCCAAGAAGATCAGAACTGACAAGGTAAACTATGCCATGCTGTATTCATAAGAAAAGGTCTTAAATGTTAAACTTTTTTTTAAACTATTCCTTTAACATGCCAGGTACTTTCAAAAGTTACCTAGCCGATGCTAAAATAAAAACCATGTTTCTTGTTCTCTGCAGGAATCAGTGTGTGTGTCTAGCGTCTCACCTCTCCAGTCATCCACGTCCAGCAGACCTGCGTCCCCCTCCCTGAGCCCACGGGCCACCGAGAGACCTCACTCTGCTCAAACAGAAACTTCTTCCAAGAAGTTTAAATCTGATGAGGAGCCTCCTGAACCGAGCTGCTCTGACTCCTCTGCAGGTGTCTCCCTCAGTCAGAGTCCGTCTCAGAGTGTGAGCACCAAGAGAGCGCTCACTCCAGAGCCTGAGACTCCCAGCAAGAGAGTCAAAACTGAGCTGGTATGTAAAACTTTAAAGTGCTCTGTTCATCTGACAGAATGTTCAGAATTTCACTATTAAACTCCTTAAGTCTTCAGAGATCTATTTGCTGCCCCTGTCCCACTGTTTACATTAAAATACTGATCTGAACATATTCATATTGTGTGTCTGACCTCACTGTGTGTTCCTCTCAGGGTCCGCCCACTGTCGAGCTGTCCAACGTGTCTCTCTGTCCCACCAAACCTGCTGCGGTGGTGAAACAGACCATCAAGATTCAGCTGATCAGGTAAAGCTCGCTCACTCCTGATGCATGTCAGAGTTCAGGGAGCATCTTTACCTTCTCTAATCTTTTTATAAATGGTCAAGTCACCCATTTGACCGCTTCTTAAAAAAAAAGATAAAAATCCGTCCCCTTTCAAATGAAACTTCATACATATGATTCTACTGCAGGCTTTGAATATATCGTCCCAGATTTACATTTAGGTAAAATCGTATTGGTAATACTGTAAGTCAGTTGTTTTGGTGTCATTCAACAACACAGAGACACGTTCAATGCTACCACATAATTGCAAGTGATATTTAATTAATAACCTTAATAGTCTGTATGACAGCAACAAAGCAGCAAAAACACTATAAAAAGACGAAAAGAAAAAAATCTGACAACAGCTGATCAAGGTAAACAAATGCTTTTTCTTGTGCTAGTCTTGTATGGAGACTTGATTGGTGCCTTGCATGAAGTTCAGATTCTGATCACAGTGTCTCCTGTGTCTTGCAAATAAATAGTACCTACTGTATTGTACTAACTGGCAGAAAGGTGTTCCTTACATAGTGATTTTCCAGCCAACTTCTAAAATGTGCCATTAAGATTTAACACATCAGGTACAGCACAGAATCAAGAAAAGGAACTTCTCTTTAATTCTGTCGAGGTGCACACACTTCTTCTTTTTCCTACCTTGTCATGTGACCATTTGACAGACACCCTCACACACAGAATTCATGCTGAGATTCATATAAGGCCTCTTGTCGTGTAAACTGATCAGCTGGATGAATGTCATGTGTTTTCACCACAAGAGGGCAATGAAGCCTTTCTGCTGGCCTCGTCCTCAAGCGTAGCAGAGCATCGGCCACAGACACACTGTTCAAAGACTCGTCACTTGGTGACAGCAAAAGCTGATGCACATTAGAGTTAAGGGAGCATCTTTACCTCCCGTAATCTTTTTATAAATGGTTGAGTCTTCACGGAAAGAAAATAAGGATTTTCAATGCTCGCATTTTTCACCTTAATGTGTTGATTTGCAGAGCAGATAATAGTAGTGAGGTGCTGATTAATAATTTTGTGATGCATTTGTGAGGATGATGTATCATGCCGTCCTTTATTTTTTCATTCCGTGCTGTTGTTTGATCATTTTCCTGGAAGTGCTGTACCCAGAGGATAATGTTTTGTCAGTTGACCTCTGGGAGCTCTTTGCAGAGTGGCGCTTTTAAGTCATCTGCTGTCTTTGATTAACGGTAATTAATGACAGGGCGAAACAAACATCACTCATTATTGAATGGTAATTGTTTTTAGGTCTTTTTGGATGAAGAGGATAATAGCAAGTATACTTAAGATCTGAGTACCACAAAAATCACACTCAGTCTAACACCATTAAATACACTCTGCATCGCAGACAGCGAGATGGAGCATTTAAGTGTCTAAAGCCTGGTTCTACATCATAAAACCCTCCATATGATATGTAAATAGCATCCTCAGAAGAAAATATAACAGAATGCTACATCGCCTTATAAGGTAGTTTTATATTTTCACATGGTTTTGAGTACATTTTCAGCCTTAAATCTACTGTTTAAGAAACCCTCTTATTGTCATTATACCTAGGAAAGCCATACATCCTCTGAATGCCATATGTCTCTAGTTTGTGGTTGTAAAGTTTCATGAGGCTGTGATTATACTAGAGGTCACAACAGGTCATTTTATACAGCGAGGTCAAGATTCAAGAAATGCTGTCACTACAATGAATGGGTAATATTAACATCATCACGCATGAACAAAATTGGGTTTATTGAATCCACAAGAATCTCAATTTTCCAGTGATACCAAATTCATGCAATTCTAAGACTGTTTAAAGACCCTAGTATGCAGAAATATTCAACTACAATAGGCAAAAATAACACGTTTGTACTGGATGACAAAAACTGCTTTTTTTTTTGCACCAAACTGGGATTAAATTAGCATAAAGTGGGCACATTTGAAAATAACCGATAGGTACCAATTGATTCTCAGGGCCTTCTGGTTTCTTATGGAGCCTGTATGTTGACTGTAGCTTTATAACTGAGCCTTTGAAAAAAAAAAAGAAGGTCTGCTGGGCTGATGGCTTCAGACTTTTATCATCATCTGATAATGTGAAGTAATTCCTTTCAAAAATGCTGGAGGGAGAGGATGAATTAGAGAGTTAGTGACCAGACCTTGACCTTTAAAGTAGGCATCCATTGCACAGTCACTTGTACATCTGTCTTGTACAATTTAAAAAAAAGAGCTTAAAAGCACCCTTTCTGAAAAAAAACAAAAACAAGACTTGACCTCTGTCCTTGAATGAATATGAAATATTTTCAATAAATCAGACTTTATTTGTATAGCACCTTTCAAACAGGTTAGTTCAGTTTAAAACGTTTCACAGTTGCTTGAGAAGTCGATAATTATACAAACTAACTATAAGACAGTGTATTTAATGTACGAACTGACAAACTTTTGTTTTGTATTTGTATCTTTTGTATTTTGTTGTAAATATATACACTCTGAAATCTGATTTTAATGCATTCTGTGTTTTATTTACATTTCACACTGTTTCAAATCTTTTTTTCAATCAGGGTTGTAAAAAAGACAAATTACAATTTAACAATTAGAGACCAATGCAAAATGCACTTGGCATGAGAAAGAAACATCAGAATAATTACAGAAAGAAAAGAAGAATTGCAATACAATAGATTTAAAAGCTGTATTTAAAAATAAATACATAGAATTAAATAAAAAAAAAAGATAAATATTATATGACTTGTAATCATTCATATATTAAGACGTATTGAGATTTGGATTAGTAACGTACAGTATACCACAAGCTTGCGTCTTTTGTCTTTATAGTTTTTTATTGAAATACAGTATGTATCATTAGTGGGGGGGTGTTGTGCCAGAGGAGACACCCAGGGAGCAGACTCATAACATGGCCTAGTTAAGGGTTTTCTGTTGTTTGCATCCCAATCCGGTCAAAATTTCCCCAGATGTAGCTTGTAAGAGGGTGTATGTTGTTGCTTAGGAACAGTTTTTCCTGTGTCCCCAGTAGGTGGGCTCTTTATGAATATCATTACATATCCCCATTCAGGGGAGGCAAGACATCTTTATCCCTTGCAGACCATGTTTTTATCGCTATTTTTGCTCCTGAATTTGGGATGGATTTTGCACACTGTGGTTTTAGACCTTAATGTATTTACAGATAGATTCAAAAGAATTGCTGACACATAGGAGAAGCTGAACAGGGAGAGAAACTTTTAAATAGTTATACAATGGTCTAAATGGGCTAAATGCTCATTGTTTAATGCTATTTTCTTACACAGCAGTACCGGCGTACTTACATTTATCTCTAATTAATCATGGACAACATTAGGACTTCATCCAGAGGTGTATCCACAGGAGGTCCAGTCTTGGGTACGGGGCTCCCCTATAGTTGTGGCCCCTCTTACTCCCGCCGTGTGCACTCTGTGTGGGGCAGAGGCTCAGGGCATGGCCCCCTGTCTTCCTGCTGGGCCTCCATCTGCTGTGGAGGTGGTTAGGTCCCCGGATTGATGGCAAGACAATGAGTTTATGACATGTGTCGTCGTGAGTGACAGAGGGTCTCGTCCCAACTGGGCCTCCTGACGACCACGGATCTCACATTTGCAGTCGGCACTATGCCAAGGCTAATGGGAGGAGTGATCCTCCTGCTGTGGAAGGGGACTTGTAGTTTACAGCTGGCTGGTAATACAGGACAAGGAGCAAATCTCTCTGGCTTCTGTCTTAAGACTCTTTCGGTGGCACGTTAGCGGAGCCTTTCATTATGTGGCTACATCTGAGCGAACTATAATCTCTGGTAAAAGCATGTGCAGGAATCCATAGAAACTAGCCTTCAATGCTGACTTGTGAT
This sequence comes from Centropristis striata, assembly GCF_030273125.1. NCBI lineage: Eukaryota > Metazoa > Chordata > Actinopteri > Perciformes > Serranidae > Centropristis > Centropristis striata. The sequence goes on from NC_081534.1 coordinate 6,429,790, forward strand.
GTGCAGTGTTGATACTTGCTCTGCTGCCAGTGTGCACCATTACTCCGCCTCTTCACAGAGACTTTATGAAGCCTTCTAAACTGGTCTCTGAAGTTCCCCAGTTGACCCAGCAGCACTCCTTTCACACACCTGTCAACACGCTGTTTCTTTCCACTTTGGTGGGTCCAAGTTAAAAAGAAATCGCTTCCTTCATCTCCCACTCCTCTCCTCCTCGCCCAAAACAGGATGATAAAAGCTCAAGTTTCACATCTGAGAAACTGCAACAATGCTACTGTGCCTTCAAAGGGGGAAGGTGCCACATTGTGAGATGACAGGGTATTGATATGAAAGTGTTGTCTCCTTCCCGGGTGAGATCAGAGGAGGCCTGGTAGATGTGTACTGTTATGTTGCTCTGAGTGATCTGACCAGCGTGGTGGAGGAGAGGTGTCATGCGGACAGACTTACTGGGATGTGTCTGTGTCAGTTTTTTTTTTTGGTATACTGCAGTTGGATTTTTTTTTTTGTGCTGAGGATTAGATAGTATGGTAGTATTTGCAAATTACTTATTAGGAAATTGAAGCCATTTTTAAGATGACTCCAACAATGAACACTTTATTTACCATGTCTATAATAAATTATTGGGCACACCACTTTGAATACCAACAATTAGTTTGTATTTCATAAGCAAATGTTTGTTTTGAAATAGTCTGTGTGGTGGCTGATCTCTTTCTACATACCATTTTTGTCGCACCCAAGGTTGACCTTTTTAGCTAAAGGGCGTTACATGCTGCTTTGTCAACTTACAAATCCTGCAACCCCACAGCAGGTGTAACTGATTCAGCTGGACCAAAATAAATGGTAAAAAAAAAACCCAAATCCATTTCTGTTGTATTCCATTAAGTGCACTCAAAAAACATTTTAAAAAAATGTGTTGTTTCTTTTGGGGAAAACCCCTTACTGCACTTTAACAACACTTACTGTCTAAATACTAATACTGTATGAAACTAATTGTAAGTGTAGTGCATTTGCAAAAAAAATAATGAACCAAAATCATTCCCTTGAAAAATAAAAAAAATATGTAAAAAATATTTAACAACTGTTAAATGTTGTTGAATGTTCAGTACCTCCAATAAAATCTAGTTGAAATGTGTTAAAATGTTGTATTAATTATATTATTAAAAATTATGTAAAAATGTATTGTCTAAATAAAAATGCTGACTGTGATATTGTCATATTGGTATGATATTTGAGCTGGTCAGGTATTGATTTAAGTAGCAAAGTCAGTTGATGTCATTGTCTAATAGAAAATTTGACAATAATCATCCCTCTTTTAAATAAAACATCTAAATGTTATACTTCATCCTGCAAGCTTTAAGGTGAAACCAGTATGATGGATGTCGGCATAATGAAGTTGTTTTGGTGTCCGCCAACAGCACAAAGATCCTTTAGATGCCATCACACAACTGTGTGTAATATTCAATTAATAACCTCAACAGGCTTCATGACAACAACAAAGCAACAAAAACACTATAAAAAGACAAAGAGAAAAAAGCAGCTGATCAAGCTGAACAAATGCTTTTTCTCTTCTTAATCTTGTACGGAGACTTGATTAGTTGTCTGCGGAACAGGTTCTGATCACAGTGTCTGCTGGACTGCTGTGAGTCCCACTCTTGAAAATATGCAGTGCCTACTGTTTTATAACGTAGTAGCATGGTGGTCCCTACACAGACCAGATTTGAGAACAGAAATGAGTGAGCATGAAACGAAAATATTAGCTTAGTGATTGTGACAGTTCAAAGGGCATTTGTAAAATATACCCCAATTTAATAAAAGATTCTCTCTGGATTGAAAGAAACATAAATATCTTTCATATTCCCTATGAACAAAACAGTTTGACCTGATGTACACATGTAAATGTCTTTATTTTTTACTTTTTAAATGAATCACTATGTTAATGATGAAACAAGTGACTGTGTTTTGATTGGCAGGTGTACCCCTGTCACTTGTTTTTCCTTCAGGAGAAAATCATCTTATGTGTACTGTAGTAAATATGCAGTCAATAGTCACATCCAAAAGTGGAGCTAGAGATTCTGGCAAGTAACAAAAAACACATGAGATCAAGTGCTACATTCTTTCACAACTTACAGAGTAATACACCCACCAACATGTTGTGAAGAGTTGGATAAGATCACCTTCTTCAGTCACAAGCTTGCACATTTTAGGATTTTAGCATTTAGACAAATCCTTTCCTGCTCATTGCTAGCTTTGCCACCACGTTATAAACAAAACTATTCAAGTTAGCTGCAGCCATAAATGAACATGCATCTGGAGTCAGACGTTGTGCCTCCAACACAGAAAACATTCAGCTCAGCACTGAACCCAGTGAAATGCTCCCAATTTAAAAGCAACCTAAAGGATGTAACTGAGGCCTACGGACACCATAAGCACAACATGGAAGACCACCTGTTCCTGGATGGCACCCTGCCACTGCTCTCTGTCTGCCTGCTGTGGAGGCTCGCTACCCACTGATGAGGAATTAGAAAGTCATTAAGGAACACAAATAGCAGGATGGCACAGTCGCAACCAACTCCAGACTAAATTGGTGTCTTCATTTATAGACTGAGGGAAAAAACAAACTTTTTTTGCTCATTATTGATGGTATTTACATTTAAAATCTAGATTTTCTATTCAGGTTAATTGTCTTCCATTAAATGTCACCTTTTGACAGAATACTGTTCAAAGCAAATAATGATAGAAAGTGTTATGATTGAATTTAGTCGTTTTTTGTTTGTTCATTGAAAGGTCAGCTTGAATTGATGTTGGTTACAATACATGCCAAGACTAAAAAAATTGCAGCAGTATAATTTTTCTGTGTTCGTCAGTTTGCTTAATAACCACTACAGATAGTTGCTTGAAAAGAGTTTCTCACACATAACTGCCACTATATAACCTGCAGAATCTTACATTTTAGGCACCCAGGGCCTGAGGCCAAGACAGAAGCAACAGAGACGCAGCCATATCTCAGCAGGAGGGTCCTAAATACTCCCCAGACTAATTGAGACACAGACTAAAGGAGAAATCAGTGAACGGTGCAGGGCTGCATTTCAATAATGCTGACAAATAAGAACAAGACTAAGAGCTTACAGCCAAGCTAACTACTCTGTGAGGCTCTACTAATGCTGCCTTCAAATGAAACTTGTGAGCTTGTGCTTACGACATTGGAAGTTGGGTATGTGTATGATATGACTGACATTCAAGTGATTAAGATGTGAGAAAACACAGCCACTAGGCAATGGCAGCATGGACGCTAAGGCTAACAATTTATCAATCTAGCTAGCAGGTAACATAAGGCATAATGATATAGAAAAAAGATGAGGCTGTTGTGAATATCAACATTTCCACAGACATATTATAAAATACAAAGCAAACTGACTAAAATTACATTATCCACCGTGTGGAGTGTAAGCTTTTAAGTTAGTATTTAATAAGGGTGATTTGAGCTAAATGCCAATGTCAGAGTTACAATGCTAACATGGCGATGGTTAGCAGGTGTTATCTGTTCGCCATCTTAGTTTTGCATGGTAGCATGCTAACTTTGCTCATTAGCAATAAACACAATGGATGTCATTTGTCTTGAAGATATTTAGTCAGAAAGCAAAGTATTGGACACATTGAATTTCTAACCTGGTGGTAGCGCCTCCCAATGTTACCATCTTTTCAATATCTTAAAGCTTATTTTATGAAAGTCTATGCAAATGTTTCCACAATATGGGCTTTTCAGGCTTTGTCAGCACAGGGACATTGACCTCGAGGTTCCCCTTACTAATACTCGTTCTCACCTTGAAATGCAGGTTTATGCTATTATTAGCTTAACCTTCTTTACAAATCACACACAGAGGCCACTGTGGGGCAGTGAGTCATTCGAGCCAAGTAAACCCAACTCGAGGTACAGTATCATGCAGATTTCTGCTATGTTGGCTTAAAATGTTGTTTTAGGCTGCAAGATCTTGAAAAAAAAGTAGCTTTATTTTGCTACTTCACATACCTTAATAGACCCTTTTCACTGTAGACATTCTGGCATGTCATAGCAGGAAAAACACAGTGTGTAATCAATGATAACATTAAAAATGCCTGCATTCCATTTAGGTGAGCTAGTTCCAGGGTTCTGGTGTTGCGCATGCTGGCTCATAGGCATGACTTACTGGGACACTTAATGGAACTGAGCCACTGTTGACGAAATGTGTTTCTTTTCCTGCTATGACAAGTCAAAGTGTCATAATGTCTGCAGTGAAAAAGGTCTTTTGCAGCTACAGCTGCTACTACTGACTGTGTTGGGTTTGTGATAAAGCCAAATCAGTGGACAGCTACAATGACTGACTTGTTTTCAGAACACCACACCACATATCCTGGAAAACCTAGAGGTTTAAAAACTAATTTTTCAGTCATGGAAACACCCTGTAAATCAAATTAAAAGATCATATATCCCAGATATGCTGGAAATAATTATGTTGTCCTTTTACAAATTTTAATTGTATTTCAGCCCTACATTTTTTCTGGAGCTTTGAGTGTAATTCTCCATATTGGGCCTACCAAGTGATTGCCAAACATTAAGGCAGTGGAGGGAGAGACTAGTGGTGGCCAACGTCTCCCAGCAGCTGACCTTGCTATCCTTTGATCTATGCTACTACCATGGCTAAAGAATAATGCTATCAGGCCTTAAATATGAACAGTTTGAGCTACATATCACTTCAGCATTCCTGAATTGGGTCATGTGGAAAATGTATTACTGTTTCCCTGGTGCCATCTGTCTGATGCTCACTGGTCACACTATCCCTGTACAAGTGCTTGTGGTACCTAATTAAAGGCTTCAAATGAAGTTGCAAATTAAGTTTTTCAGTTGTCTCCACAGCTGGCAAGGCAGGCAGCACTGAATCCAAAGGTTCAACTGAAGGACAACAAGACCTGGTGGTTTCCAGTGACAAGTTAGGGACTCTAATGTCTCTAAAAGTTTTGCTCAGAGCTGGATGGATCTGTCTATGGTGTGGTGGTAGCTGTAGGTTGTTGCTGGGAATGGAGGGATTAAAAGGCTGGAAAAGAAGTGTTTGGTGTTGGATAAGATTGGGAGATGGGAAGAGGGAGCTGCTGCCAGTTCTAGTCTCTGAAACAACTGTTAAAATGTGGTACACTTACAGAAACAGCTAGTCACGTTCCCACTTGACTGGCTGTGCACTTAAAGGGAGACACTTAAAGGGAGATCCTTTATGAGACTTTGATTTGTGAAATCCAAATACCTTTGGACAGACAACACCCACAAACACAGACAGCTGCTTGCCTAAAATGGAAATCATAGCATCAAGTCTTGAATTGATAATTTCACAACCCTTCTAGGAGGTGGTCCGCCGACACTGAATTAGCGACCGACTCCATGGACTCGTAGAATGTTTGAGATTTTACATCCAAATGAGTTTTATTTGACTGAAGGCCTTACAGCTGTGAATCATAAAAGGTCTACATATCCCAGTAAAATCACCATGGGGGCAGTCACAGTTGGCCGTTGTTCAATTATTCAGAGCCTGTGGAGAAGCTCCAGGACTGGTTTCACTTTGACATTATAACTGTAGTCTTGACTCTCTGCTGTTCATCCTGAGAAGACCCTTGTTTACATTTACAACTTAAGCCTGAGCTGGACTGCATGATTGAAATAGCACATGTCATTTACTCTTCCAGTGACCCACTTTAATTTAAAGCTGCACTAATCAATCAGCAATGCAGCAAATAACTGTGTGTGATGGGGGAAAAAAAGGGGTTAATTGTAGATATGAAATCACAGATAACATTCACCCAAAGGTGCATCCCTCCTCAACCCTGTCCAATTCAAAATCATAAAAAAGGGTAAAACACTTCATAAAGGACAAATACAGTGAGAGTGTTTGGGTCAGAGCTGAAGCTAGCTTGGAGCTGAGAGTTCCTACTTCCAAGTGTGCATATAGGTAGATAGATAGATAGATAGATAGATAGATAGATAGATAGATAGATAGATAGATAGATAGATAGATAGATAGATAGATAGATAGATAGATAGATAGATAGATAGATAGATAGATAGATAGATAGATAGATAGATAGATAGATAGATAGATTGATTGATTGATTGATTGATTGATTGATTGATTGATTGATTGATTGATTGCTTTATTCATCCCCGAAGGGAAATTCGGTTGTCACAGCAGTCCGGTATTCAAGTACAATAAAATACAATAGAATAAAATACTGAGGTAGCATAAATAAAAACAACAATAGAAAACAAAGCACAGAATAGAACAAGGACACTTAAGAAGTTAGGAAAAGAACATCAGTTGGTAGGATGGTTGGCAAGATGATGGTAATAATTAAACTGGTGATATGATGGCAACAATGCTATAGTGACTAGACGGTATATAATAATAATAATAATAATAATAGTGCAGTATATAATATATATAATATAATATGTAATAATAGATAATAAACAATATAAAAATAAAATGAAAAATAAAAATAAAGTAATTATCAGTAAAATAATATGACATATAATATATAATAATAATAGTAATAATAATAATAATAATAATAAATAAGGGCGGTAAGGCCGGTATAATAATAATAGTAGTATATTACAGTATATAGTAATAATAGTAATAATGGCAGCAACAGTATATATAATAATAATAATAGTAATAATATTAATAACATAGCAAAGTGTCGTGCATAGATTTAGTGCATTTCAGTAATGTTGGTTCTGGCAGAGGTAGATGAGTTATAAAGTCTTATTGCAGAAGGAAGGAACGACTTCCTGTATCGTTCCTTAGAGCAGCGGGGTTGAATGAGTCTGTGGCTGAAGCTGCTCTTTAGCTTGTCCAGTGTTTTGTGGAGGGGGTGAGAGGGATTGTCCATGACTGCCAGCAGTTTTGCCAGCATCCTGTCCTCCACCACCTCCTCCAGGGTGACAAGCTTGGAGCCAACAACAGACTCTGCCTTCCTGATCAGTTTGTTCAGTCTGTTGGCGTCCTTTGCTTTGATGAATATGTTGTCTTAAGGCACCAGTGTGTAGGTAGATCATATTAAGGCTTAAAGTTATGCATAGGTAAGGGCATGGCCGATTTTATTGACAGGTGGGTTTAACCTTTTTAAACCATTTTTGGATTCGGTGGGAGTTTGGAGTGTCACTACCCGATCCGTACGTCCTTCCCAATCCGTTCTGTGCATATACAACTCTCAACAGAGATTTGAAGAAAGCGAGATGGCTCACTAAGTCACTCCCAAAAAACCGATGTGTTTAATTCAGAAAGTTATTGATTTAGACATGCTTTAGAACAAGTTTTAACTTCTTCTGGATTCAGTCTTAGGAGGTCATGACATCAGTACCAAGCCAAGCTGAAGCCGAGCTGATAATGGAGGTCGCTATCAAGTGAGTGCTTTCCTTCCCATCTCAGTTGAAAGTTGCTCAGGTGCAGAACAGATTGGGCAGGGTGCACAGATCGGGTAGCGGCAAGAAGAAGTTCGGCTCTGCCAAGATGTCGACAGCCGGAGTCACCACAGTGAGCTTCATTTATGGCTCTTCAGAAACCTATGAGTGAAGTCACAGAGACTACATCCATATTTATACAATCTATGGTTCTCTTACGTTGTTGGAAAGGGAGGGGTGAGGGCAGGGGTATTCAGTTGGTTGTAATCTGCAACCTCACCGCTAGATGCCACTAAATTCTGCACTGGTCTTTCAGAGCTGGGGCTTTAGACCTCACTGTTATTGTCAGACAATAGCTTAGTATCTGTTAGTGGTGGTGTCTGTGATTCATATGGACAGCGTGTCCAGTAACTTCCTCAGACTGTGTCTGATCACTACATGATGAATGTCTGTTTCACTGAAGCCCTCAAATGCTTCGAGTACATTAAAGCCCAATTCGGGCCGCACTGCTTGAGAGGTCAAGGCATATGGGAATCTGACAGATATCATGAACACGGCTATAACTCCTATCTTTTACACTTAAATTCTGCAGCCATAATGCATTGTACTTTGAGAGTTACCCCAAGGCTCACTAGCCTTCTGAGTCATTGACACACCAGCGACTCTGACTGCACAGTCAATTACCCATCTACCTTTCATGGGCCAGGAGTAGGAGACAGGGAATGAATTCATCCATGCATTCAACCTACGCCAGCCATGCCTTCACCAGAGGTGAAACCCATATGCAGACGGGAAAAAGACAAGAGGATATTGGGTTAGTTTTTTTTTCTATGTGGAGAATAAAGGTTAATAACAGTCCTTTCCTGTGTCATATTTGACATGACCAGTCATCGCAGTAATTACAATCATTACACTCCAAAGGATGTCTAGTTATCCCTCTTAAACACAGGCCGCACAAAGGAAATCAATTATTCAATCAGAGCTCTCCCATTCATCCCTGCCTGAGTTCACTTAATTTTGGGCCTGGGTGAATCTGCCGCAAATAAACCCCACGACCGGAGAAGAAAAGACGAACAGGCCCCTAATTTGTACCCTTTCAGGCGGTCAATCACTTTTCAAAGGAATGCAAGCTTATTCTGACAATCAGGCCGACGTGAATGGGAATGGGTTTCATCTGCTACTTTACATAAGTTATCTAGTGATAAAGAGGGCAGAAGAAGGGGGGGGGGGGGGGGGGGGGGGGGGTAGCCTGTAGCCCCCCTTCGCTCTTCCTCTCAGCCCCCTCTCTCCTTTCTCTCATCCCCCTTTCACCTCATCTCTCACCCATCCTCCGCTCCTCATCTTGCCCGTGCCCACTAGGATTGGCAGCATGTAATTTAAGAGCATGGGCACAAAGACCAAATGCCAAGCCCATAATGGAAGCTGGATGTGTTCTGATTTAAATGGGCTTCTCTGCTCAGGGCCCAGGGCCTGTAATTAAGATCACTGGGACAAAGGCGATGAGACAGTCTCACAATGCAGTCGGGACCTGGTTGAAGAAGAGGGAGTGAAAATATCAGCTCCTTGCACCCAAAAATGGAAAGAAGTCTTTTTTTTATTTTTTAAATGGACACTTCAGTAGTTACAAGAGGAGAAGAAAGTTAAAGTGAGGCACACATGGCTACAAATACTGTCTGTTTGTTGATGATCTGATAAATTTACTTGTGCCAGTTGTGTCCATTCATTAAAATGACAACTTGGACGCGTAGTTGAAATTAGTCTCGGCTAACTTTCAAGGATCCACCACAGTACATGCATCTCTTTGATTGCTTATGGAGTACGACACATTGCAAAGAGCAGCTTAACTTCAGAGAGAATTACTATTACCAAGCACTGACTCCATCAGCATTCCTGTAGGGGTATTTGATCAATCTGAATGATGAAAAGACTACGAGAGGCCTTCATATCCGGATGGAGGGCTGGAAGTCTCGTCCTCCATATCCACGCACCCTCCATCACTCTCTCCTGAGCGTTTTTTGTTCCCGAGGACACACTCTAGCTCCTAGTGCTCTGGGTGGTTGTGTGTTCAGACCTTTTTCCGTTTAATTAGATTTGTTAAAACAATTTTTGGAGTGCTTTATTCGGTAAAAGCTCTCAGGGGTTAATATCCGCAGAACACTTCTGTTCAGCTTCTTTTCACCAATGGAGCATAAATTATTTAAATTATTCAGAATTGTGCGACCTTTTATCTCACCCCCTTTGAAGGCAGCAAATTAAAAATGCAAATGGGCTAACTAATTAATATGCAAATGCATTCATTCCCAGTTAACAATTAGCAATTAAACCTGCAGTGTCTAGAAAGAGCACTGACAAAATTAGCAACTTATTTTTTCATTTGAAAAATAGTCAGTCCGAAAAAAAAATTGATTGACGAAATGACTTTTACTGACAACCACCTGCCTCGATATAAACAAAATTAATAGGATGTCATGTAGGAGACACAGAAATCTGAGGAGAGTCATGTCACAAACAACAGAAATGTATGTCATTTTGTCATGGTTTGGTTGCAACACTTGTATATTTCATAACTCAATCAAACCTTAATTGAAACATGAAAGTCTGCGAGGGATGTGTGCAAGGGATTTATTTTAGGGCAGAGAAGACAGCTTAAAAAAGTAAGGCAGACATACAGATGCAGAGGAGTTAACACATTGCATAACACAAACTAATAGCAGCTCTTTGTTTTTATAGCTTTGGTCAGATATCCAGAACAGCAAAAGACCAGCAGGAAACCATAAAACATCAAGAGCTGTCAAACACTTTCCTATTTCCTTCAGCACGCTCAAATGCAATCTTACACTTCACGCTATCTCCTATATTACACCTTATGATACCTAATGTTACAAACTCGACATCAATCATGCATGCCAAGCCCCAACTGTCTCTCCAGTGTCTGAATTTAACCACATCCAGATCCTTTGATGTGATAGTGGGAAGGTGCGGGGGCCGGGAGGCGTGAACTGCACCTCCTTGTAAAGGTTATCTGTGATACACAGACCCGGGGGCACCTGCCTCATGCAGAGTTCACGCACGTCGCCGCTATTCAGCCGAGAACATACGAAGTGATGTATGCGTGGAGATCACTGTCAGCTGTGGAGCTATGACAATAGAGGTCAGTCAGTCAGTCAATCAGAGGGAAAGGGAAGCGAGGGCGGGGGGAAGAGAACAAGAAGGATTCATTTTTATGAACATCCCCAGCTAATATACTTATAATCCCCGTCAGTGTTCAATTTGATCTCTTGTCAGCCCTGCAACTTTCTGCCAGAGGGCTCAGCAACACGATCATCACCTTTCGACAAATGCTCAGTGATTGCCGTGCCTTTAAAACATGATTCTTCTGTTTCATTAACTTGCATTAAGTGCCCGCGTCCCCTGACGCCTGAATGTTATATTGCCAAAGAAGGTTCATATTTTATTTATCACAGTTTAATATTGTTTTTGAATATTTGCGCTGCCTTTAGGCCTGGCTCGCAGTCACGTTATGCTCTTTAATTTCTCTTCGGAATTGATTTCCTATCGCTAGGAGTGACGTTTGATTAAAAACATTTTCTTGCATAAAAATGTAACATGGAGCTATTCTCCACGCCACAGCTGTTTGCTACAATATCTTTGGATTACGCTCTCATTTTTATTTAATGCACTCCTTAATTGAATTGTTTCTTATTTACATTGTCTTAGATAGACTGCGCGCCACTTAAGAGCATCACACCTTACTGACCATTTATGCCGACGACACCCTGCAGCTCTAATGCATTCACTGGTTTTCATATACATACTGGTAATATACTAGCAACTGCATAATTACTGCACTCAACACAAGACACTCCACATGCATCTCTTTATCCGCTCACTCTTGGAATAAATAGAACTAAAACACAAGAAATGCAGCAAAGAGCCTCTTTCAAGCAAATAGGCTGGGGGTGGGGTAGATAATTAATTCTGAGATTAATGTACTGTAGCAGTGGTGTGTTATTAAAACGCTATTTTTAAATTACAGCTCAGAAAGCACCCCCTTGGGATTAAGAGTGTTAGCCACTGATCTCTGCTTAAGTTATGGATGGAAAGGGAAGGGAGGGGGGGTCTACTTTACATGCCCAGGTCCCATCTTATGGCTCATGCTGTGGGTTGACACCAAGAATGTTTTTGGTGTTTGCTCGCCTCAGTGACTCACGGGAAAGCCTTTAGTCCCTTTATCAATGGAGTTGTGCTTTTCAATAAGTATTTAGAGTGTTTGATAGGCGAAGGCCACTGCTGGCTTACAAGTGGCATTTGATTAATGGATCTGGCTGTGTCTATTGTAAAACACTTGTTTGCAGAGCAGGGGAATGTTGGAAGGTTGTTGTAAGACAGACAGATGACAGATTTTGTCGTAATTTGGCAGTTCAAACAACTCAGAGCAGGACCTGTGCAGTTAAAGGGCTTAAAGGAGGATGACAGTTAAACACAACCTAAGGCTATTATATAATTTTTCAGTTTTGGCCTTTATTTCACCGGCATGTCTGACATTTTTGACTGGGGTGGGTTAAGTGGGGCACTGACTTACACAGGGGTGACACACACACACACACACACACACACACACACACAAACACACACACACACACACACTATTCCCATGCTCAATTATACAGTGTGTGTGATACCATTTGTTACACAGATTTTGTCAGTTAGCCACTTTTGATAGATCTAGAATAAAGAAAAAAAAGTCAAAAATCCCTCCAAAAATTAACACCAAGACCTAGAAGAACACCATAGATAAATCAATGTTGTGATTTGGAATCAAAACCTTTTGGAGATTTCTGTAAGAATTGCATTTTTCTGTGATTGATGGATGGTGAGCGCTTCTGTTCTGGTGATGTCTCAGAAACAGGTATTATTCCAACTTTATGAGCATATATTTCTCGTGTACATATATATATATATATATATATATATATATATATATATGTACAATAGATACATAAAGTTGGATTAATACCTGTTAATAATATTTTTACCTCTTGAATGATTATGACAATGTGATTTATTCTTCGTTATTCGTTATTAATCAATCTCTTCCAAACATATAACAATGAAAATGAAACCACAATTAACAGAGGATTGTGTCTGAAAACAAAATTATTCCAATTTTATCAGCGACAGTGTACATGAGAGAGTCCTGTATCTTCTGATTTCCCTGGCCAATAGCACCCAAGGCCACTCCCGTGACACGCCCCTGTATTATTTTTGTCAGTTATGATCACATTGTCGGGAGGATTTTATCGTTTTGCTTTGGGCTTATGAACTGATATTATGGTTGCTTGGGCTATTGACATTGGCAAACTGTCTACTTATAAATTGTGTCATGATTGTGACTTTTTTCCTTAAGCAGCTGTCTGTTCATTAGAGTATATGTATATCTGTTTTTATCCTTTTTTATTTACATTGAACATTGAAGATGAACATTTTGATAAAGTTGCATAAAGTTGCATTACAAGAGCAAAGTCCTCTATGTGGCCTTTGATTAAAAACAGCAACAAACAAAGACTTGCACTAAAACAACAGCATCCCACATGTTGCAGAATACAAACAGTGCACCTGTAGTTAAAACAGGACTCTGGCATTTTGAATGACCATCTGTAAATGAATATGCAAAATACATTACATTTGCATTGAAAATGTTTTGAGATGTTTGAAGAGAAAAAACAAAACCTTATTTTTGGAACTCAAATTTCTCTGACTGCATCTTCTTTTTTGGTAAGGTGCAATATTTTTAATACTGATTGAGAAGTAGTCTAAAAGTACTTGGATTGGATTTCATTTACTAATTACAAAAATGGTCATGTATTTTTTTTATTACATAACCGACATTACAAAGTAATCTGACCCAACCCTGTTCATAATGTATAAAAATAATGAATGACACAGCTTTAGAACCTCTGTGTGAGTTCTTGTGCTCTTTTCCCCGTCTGACTTAATCATGTTGACATGTTCTCAGATCTCAGCAATTAACTTCATGAGTAAAAATTTTAATAATACCATTGGAATGATGGCCAAAACCATGAAAATAAAGTTGTAATAAACTGAATTTATACTCTAAGATCCAAAGAGTAATGGACGCTAAAATACACTTAACAAAGTCCAGGTGAGTTCCTGTAGCAGGAAATCAAGTGCTTGAATCATAGCGCTCTCATGTGCTTACCATTTGAGCTAACAGCACTTTAATTTCTAACAAATGCATAAAAAAAGGCTGTGCAATGGGGCCATCTGCAAGAGATGACCACAACACGACGAAGAGAGTATTGGAGTATTGGTCTCTAGATTTAGCCCGTGTTTGTGTGTGTGTGCATGTGCTATGTTCTGTTTTTAACATTGGCAGTGAGTGCTTTGCACCTGTGGCTGCTGGCAGACCATCCGGTGTGTTGCAGCTCCGGAGGGACCTTGAAGCCCGTCGCAGTGGGAGAGAGGAGTCTGTCCTGCTAACCGTAATTAGCACAGGCCTGTTGATTCACTGATAATGAGAGGGAGTTCATTAGCGCCACGCTAATTGCTGCCTACTTCACCACCACCGCCACCATCGCCGCCATGCCAGCCCCCCAAATCCCCCTGCACTCCAAAAAAAGTTTGCCCGTCTATCACATTAGAGATGGAAAAGTGCATAAAAATCAGTAACTTTTAAGGAGATTGGAGTGGAAGCAGATGGAAGATTGTGTTTGGGTTAGTTTTGACTTATTTTGTGTGTAACAGAGAGGGAGAGAGAAACAGAGGGAAAGGGAGAGAGTTGTTTTGGTTGTGAGACTGCATTGTGATGAGCAGCAGGAGCCTTCTGCAGAGGGGCAGATGCATGCAGGTAGGACAGTTCTGTCCAAGGACATGATGGAGGTTCAGAAGCTAATTGCCAGAACAAGCAAACAAGGAAAAAAAAAACACAGCGTGCTTGCTGACTCAGCGTAAAGACAACCTCACCTGCACCTGCATTATACAACAACTGTGTCACAGGCTTATTTATACTGCAGAGAGTTTAATTCACACACTGCAACTATCAGAGTCAAACATTAAACATATTTACAATAATTATGTGCACACAGAAAAAACACCAAGTACACATAATAAAAACCCAAGTGCAAAGAAAAACAAAGACAATAACCACAATAAATAGGTTATGACCTTCACCAAAGTGTTCATAATACAACAACCTAACTTTTAGTATGAATTACTTTGCAGGATTTAATAGCATGATGTATAATCAAATGTTGAAGGAAGGAACATTATCAGTAGACATTTGTTGAAGTCAAACTGGAATTTCAAGTCATTATTTGACTACTGTACAGTCCTTTTGAGGCATGCTAATAAAAAACTGTAATTGACACAACACAAACACACACATAGTCAGCACTTACCACCTAAGGCCATTGTTCTCCTGTGTGTGTTCGCAGATCTATGCTAATTGCTCCTCAAAGCTGAATGATGTGTCATTAAATGATGTTGGTCCACACGAATGTTCCCTGAGTTAAATGAACATCTGTGAGAACAGATAACTTCTTGTGTCTGTATATTTCTTTCCAGAAAGTGGAATAAAAGCAAATAAGTTGGAATACATTGGTATCATTACTGTTAACAATAAGAGCTGTTGAGCTTTTCTTTTTTTTCTATTATCTTTTATTTGGTCCACCATGTGCATCTGATATTGATAAGAGTTCTATATGCCTTGTCCCAGCTGAACTGAAAGACATCTGTTAAAGAAAAAGGTCACATTTCCATGTCTTTTTATTACTATAAAGCAGGTCTAGGTGATATATAATTACTGTGAAAGCATCAGAGCGCTTAATCCACAGAGAAAAGCAGACAGCCCGTATTCAGAAAATGTCCTTTCAAACGAGACGTCAGGACTTCTGTAAGGTTTTGATGTCACAAACATACTATATAAATGTGCCGTTATAGTGCCTTTGGAGTCATTCCCCGGCTGCAATGATGGCGCAAAGATGCAGAGAACGTAGATGTTGATGAACCACTTATGCATAGTTCACTGCTGTGAACAGGAGCAACAGCAACATTTTAGCCATGGTAAAAAGGCCCACCTTAAAAAAAACATCTCTATCAGTTTAAGTGTAGCTATATTAAGAATGTTTTCAGTGATTTACTTTGCTTTCTCCTGTATTCTCTTCATGAAGGTATCCTTTCTGCTCACTCTGTCTTACTGTCGTCTCTTTCATAACCTATGAAAAGTCTGACTCAAACAGCTGATCTGTTGCAATGTGAATACAATGTGCAGCACAGTGATGGTTAAAACAATACAATAATAAATGTTTAATTTCTGTGACTCCCTCCTTCTCCAACCTGCCCACCACCATTTACTGTAGGAAATACACTGACTATGGAGAAGTACCTCATACAGACCCACTTGAAAAAATCTGAACCATCTCTTTAAAGAGACAGGCACTAAAACCTTTTCAGACAGAGTCAGACAAATAATGTGTTTTTTTAACATTATGCAAATTATGTAAACATGTTTGAGTAGAACCTGGAAATACATTAATCTCAAAATGAGCATAATATGCCCCATTTAAAGCAATTTCCTCATAAAATCATAAAGCAGATTTGTTGCAAATACTGTTAGTACACAATGTAAAACATAACGTCAAGGCCATTACATGTTGCCAATGTTTAATCAATATGCTTTCTATAATAACAATGGATCTAGTGTCTATATTTAATGTGGAAGCGATCGCAGTAACAATTATATTGAGAACTACAACTGTATTTATCCCGCGCTGGAGCTTCCCTCAGTTCTGCAGAGCATTTTATCATCTTTCAGCTCATTGTTTTGGTTTTACAGCACACAATTTTACTGTTTTAGTTAATTCTCGCTGTTCATCAATGTTGTGTCCAGCACCAGCAGCTGTTTTCAGCGTTAAACCTTTAAGAATCGCTCTGTACCTCTTGAGTCCAGCACCAAATGACAGACAGACAATGTGAGGAACTGGCTGGTGAAAATAGCGTTTAGCAGCTAAAGAGGCAGATATTTCCCTCAGGAGTTGGTGAAGACACAAACTCCAGAATTCATTTTAATGTTGCGTCATGTCTGCTGGATGTGTAAAGTTGCAACTGCTTGCTAACACCTTCATCCACCTACTGTAGGTTTAAAGCAAATATCAATGCTAAAATGGAAAGCATTCATGTTGAAATGCTACATGTAACAATTAAACCTGAGCTAACAGGTTTTTACCAGCTGTAAAATGTTTAATTAAGTTGGAGCAGATTCATTGTTATTGTAACAAATCACTACCTGGATGCTTTGTAAAGAAAAGATGGATGAATTCTCCCTTGGAAAAGTTTCCTTCTAATTGTTGTGAAGCTTTAATCACTGATGCAGTCTGCAGCTTATGGTCCCCAGAGAGTACTTCATATTCAACCTGGATGGATGGAGTATGAAGGGATGACTAACCAGTCCGAAAGTGCCATGGTAATATCCGTCAGTGTTGTGTATTTCTACATAACAAGTGTCCATCCACGAGGCAATCTCACCTCAAGAGAGTGATCTGTCTCTCCTTTCCCCTCGCTAAGGGGCTGAGGCTTTATCAGCAAGGCCATGATGAATTCTCAGCAGACACCCACTCCGTATGGGCCCTGAGTGAGCATGCATTTAAATGAACCCTCTCTTCCTCTGCCGCGTTCTACACAAGGATTTCTAAACTCTCTCTCTTGTCAAGCACTACATCAAACACAATAACAACAGCCGTCCTAGCCCTCCTTCATCCCCTCCCCTCCCTTTTCTACCTCTTTCTTTAAGTCATTTTCTTCTCTGACATTTTTCTTACTTGGTCCACATCACCAAAGACTCCTTTCATCTGCTTTTCATGATGGACTCATCTACATTTTTTAAAGCACCTTACGCCATATCTGAGTTTGTTGCTGCTCTCAATCAAACCACAAAGAATCGTAAGCCATCATTCTTAACCACCTCGTCTGTCGTCTTTTTTTCCTACTCTACAGGTTTTGAACCAGAAGGTGAGAGGCAGCATCCTGGTGATCAGAGCATCAAAGCTGCCAGTGAGCCCCCAGGCTGGTGCATCATTCTCGGGGTGAATTACAGCGTGATGAGACCCCCTTCCTCCATGACCACTGCTGTTTAAGGCACAGCACGTCAGCCCCTGGTCTAATTAGAATCCAAACACCTCGCTCTCACCTGGTCGGCCCTTTCAAGTCTTTAGATTAAAGGGGGAATTGCATACTTTTATATAAGGCATTTCCATGAACTAGTCGATTGTAGGGATGTAAAATGTCATTGTTGGCTATTAATGTTGGCCAAAGTGCTGGAAATTTACTATCAGTTGCTATTTGCATTTTACTTACCATAAAAGTAATAATATTACTTGACTAATTACTAAAATATTCAAATTAGATACACTTCATATCAATCCCAGAATCCATCGGCTATTGTTCTGACAATTTAGCCTCCTGGGGCAAATGCTATTATTTCTGGGGTTCTGGTGTATCCAGTAGATATTCATAAAATTGATATCAGGGCTATCACTTCCTTATTGGTCACATGGTCAGAATGGAGTTGCAGTTGAGAAACCAACATAGACTGTAATGACGTATTCAATTGGATTGTTTCACAAGTGGCTAGTTTAGCTAAGTTAGCTTAGCTACTAAAGAATCTTTGATAGACGACGGATTCCAAAATTGCATTTCGACCCATGTGTTAAGTCTCTTTTGCACACATACTCAAGCTGTTTACCTTTAGTCAAGCAAAGCTGGCTCCAGTCTGATTTATAACTCGTACTACACACAGACTAACCAAAACAAAACAAAAAAACTTCAAGAACTTCAAAGCCTCCACATCCACAGGTCATATATTCAGTAGGCTAATAGCTTGAAGGTATTTGCCAATCATTGACAGCTACCTTAGCCCTGAAAAAAAAATGTATTTACATTCCTACCAGTAAAACTGCAGGTTTAACAACTCTAAGTGAATCTGCTTTCTGAGTGGAGGTTCCCAGGTAGTATTGGAAAGCTATCTTAGGAGTCTGACAGCACATTAAGATAAATACGATGACTTTGGAGTTAATACTAATGCCTAACACTATTTGCTAGCCAAATGGGCTAAAAAGCTTTCACTGGCAAAATTCTGACTCATTCCAAAGTGGGATACCCCTGACTAGCTGCGAAACAGGGTTAGCTTTGAGTTTTTGGGGTTATCTCCTGAAAATCACCTAAACCTGGGGCGGAAAGCTATCAGTGTGAAACAGGGCTAAAGTAAACAATGTAATTTTAGAATGTTAACATTAGTAGTGTAGTGCTACGAGGCACCACTTTCATACTGAACAACAAGCTTCTGCTTCACCATGCCCTCTTTGGCTTATTAGCCAATCATTGTTCATGCCAAGGGGGTAAAAGTAGGCCGTGTCCCTCCTCCTGACCTCTCGCGTCCTGCTGACAACGCCAAGTTTGTGGCAGCACTAGGGCTATTTACTAAATTTTGTTTAGGGCTCCTTTCCCTTTTTGTTATTTTCTAGTCCCAGACCTTGTGCCTATTTTAAATAATAAAGATTTTGTACATGATCATTGAACTCGGTCTCCAGCCCTCTCTGTTTGAACGAACCTGTGTGCTTTTGTAAAAGTTGGTAACTGACCTTTAGTACGGGTCCTTGGGCCCTAACGCAGGGTGGCGTTGTCAGTAGTGTAAAAGAAAAGAAGCTCTTCTGATACATAACTTAGTAAATAACCCCTAGTGCCGCCACAGTAGCATGTTCAAACAGACATTTAACCCAGGGGTGGTAGAAGTACAGTGTAGTGCATATGACCCTAGGCTCAGGTTAACCCTGTGTCAGAATTTGCATGTGAAATACAGTTAAGTTCCCTGGGTCCACTCTTAGCCTAGGGCTGAGGTTAGCGAGTGTAAGCTTTGTGAGGTATGTTCTTAGCAAACTAGGGAAAAAGTTGCCACTACTGATTCCTTGCATGTCTCATGATTGAGCATATGCAATATCTCAGTAAAGACAGGTGTGGACCCAGACACATGCCCCAAGCAGGAAAAAAGATAAAAGGATAGGCAACATGACTGAAACACAGTGAGAACAGGTCCAAATGGGCCGGTATGTATACACTTTCAGGCCTGATGAGGGAAGTTGGAACAGGTGAGTAAGTTGATGAGACAGGTGATAGAGAATGATGGGAGCAGGGGTTGCTGCAGGTCAGGAGGAAGTGGCAATGAAAACATAGTTAGTATGGCAGGAAAACTCCTAGAAAATAATGACATGAATCAAGCTGGTGTTCTGACAGCATATGAAACCATAGGTAGCTCCCACCTCCAGCCACTGGAGAACAATAACTTCACACCACGTTTGGATTTTCCTCAATTAAACCACTGAAGTCATTGTTTCACAGGAAATTGAGGAAAGTTCTAGAAAATGTGCGGTAATTATTCATAATCCCAACAATTTGAGTGCAGCTACCTCATTTGGCTCAGTAATTTCGGCTTTTCTGAAAATTTCTTGCATACATTTGCACATTAATGTGGCCTGTTGTGTGCGGAGAGGGAGCGTTTTCCTGTGTGATGTCTCACACAGTGGCGCGGCCCAGTCGGGAGGCTGGGCCAGCTGAGACACAAAGATTGGTTTTGTTCTCCTTTCGCCGTGCAGCGCTTTAACACATTCAGCGTTATTGCCTCTTGTCAGTGGTGTCGTGACGGTAAACAAACACCTTTGCGTTGTGTGTGTGTGTGTGTGATCTCTTATGTGTCTTTGTGTGCACAAAAACAAACTCAAAATTCAAGCTTGCCATCAGTAATTGTGACATTAATTAATGTCTGTACAGCCTAATTTTATATATTCAATCAATGCTGAATGTCAGGGAATTATCCCTTACATACTGTACATCCATCTGCAGCATCCATACATTTTATTTACCACAAGTTCTACACCCATCCCCTCCCCTCTTTTGCCACTTGGTCCTCATCTTTCATGTTTTCCACGTTTTTCCAACTAGTTGTGCTGCCGGGGAGATATGGCCACCAGTGTCTGTGGCCGGCTCTGTGTTGTGCTGTGACTGTCTCCCTGAGATTTGCATAAATAAGCTCCCAGTCCCAGCATGCCCACGCTGTTGTCCAGGTGCAAGGACATTTGCATATAGAGCTGTGATAGGGCTCCCCTGGGTCCCCTCGGCAACTGCTGAGCGGGTAGGGGGCCGGCAGCACCACAAATGAGTTCTGAATTGGAACCTCACCGCTGCCCTCCATTTTATGTGTGTGGAGGCACGGAGCAAGGCACGGAATGACCAGAGAGAGAAAAAAAGAAGAGATAAAAAGGGAGTGAGAAAAAGATAGAGACAGGGAGATGGGTGGCATATGGCAGAAGGCACAAAAAGCGGCAACACAGACCGCTGGTTATGTAGGAGTTACCCATGTGTTTGATCCTGCTTTGTTGCTGATTACTGACACCAGGGTGGATCAATCACTTGTTTATCTACATTATATAATGAATCCCATAATGGCTTTCAACAGCTTTACTGATATATAACCACATATTGTGTTGGACATCAACCAAAGCAATATCAGCCACTAAATTTCTTGACTTTCTCTGATGGCCCCATCATGCTTTTCCATTACCATGGAGCCTCGGTGGCCTTTTGAATCAGCAGAATATGGTTTGGGAGGCAGGGAGCCGAGCCCAGTCCTGATTAGTCACATGCAGCTCCTCTGACAATACTCTCTCCATCTGAGCACCATCGAGCTCGTCTCTCATTCAAGAGACGAGTTCTGATGGGACGGCAGCCAGAGGAGTCTTATGGGATCAGCAAAGAAATCCTGCACAAGAAGAGATGCAAGGAATCACACACAAACACAAATATTACGAAAAAATCAATGTAACCAGCTGTAATGGACTACATGCTTGACAACCCTTAAATATATAATTACTTCTAAATGTTATATAGCTAATTGTAGAAAGGTTTTTAGCTTTGGTTAAATGTGTTAGCTGTGCAGCAATTTACAGCAGCCACTGTATACAGTTAATGAGTATAATCAGAGTGGGAATGCTTGGGCAGTGCCAGGGCACAAGCAGAAACAACCTCTTGCAGATTACGCTTACACTCTAAAAGGCGGTTTTACACCAGGTCATTTTTTATCAGAGGAAGAATTATCACACCAGATCAGTCCATTGTATGATGCGTAGCATTGCTAAGACATTTTGACCTCAATTACCACAGGATGTCTGTCTAAACAAGTGAGTGAAATCTCAAGGCCAAACAATGAGGTGTTACTCTTGTCAAAGATGCTCAAAGGTCAGTGAAAACCCTCATTAACCATTTCTCTTTTTTCTGGTTTTGCAAATATCTTACTTTGAAAACATTGCTGCAACGAGATGAAGGTGACCCCTCTGATCTGACTGCAGCTGGGGTCACATACACAGTGAAAGTCTATGTGATATGGAGAAGGTGTAAGATGAATCACACCAAAAAATCACAGCTAAAAAATAAAGAAGAAAAAAAAGTCATGCTTGCTTGAGCCAAAAAATGTAGAAAACCTTGTATGTATAATGGGAGATTTTGTCTGTTACACAAATTGTCAGGTATATAGTCCACTTTTTTAATGTGTATTTGATACAAACCCTTGTACAATACAGTCCAATATATCATCCTAACCATAACATCTACCTTTACAAAGTTTATAATCCATTTTTGTTGACATTTTTGTTGGAAATGTGGAATTTCAATTATATGTCTGTGACTGAAGTGATTAATTCAATAATGACCTGAGGGCCACCCAGCAGGCCCGGCCAAGTTTGTGCCTTTCAGAAGCTGTCGCGGTACATATTGGTTTCACATGAAAGTAGGAAACCTAAGGAATCAATTGGTGCTAAATAACGCTCCAAAATTAGGATACATTCCTTCAAGAGAAAAACTCTCTCTTTTGACCTTTGACCTCAAGATATCTGAATGCTCTATGCTCTATGGGTCTCCCCTTTGAAGACATACACACTTTAGAACATGCCGTTTTTCTCATGTGTTATGATAATGTAGTATTTCAATAGGGTTCAGGTTCCCACATTTCAGATGACACCACTTTATATGTACCATCACCTTTTATAAATATTTCCTGTCTACAAAACATAAAAATGGGTCTATGGCGGGTGATTAGAATATTTAAAACACTTCTGAATATAATACAATCAAGTAAAACATTATCCATAACTATGACCTCATTACAGATAGGCCTACCTAATAAAGTGGCAACTTAGGAATCAAGCACAGCAGCAAAAAAAAAAAAAAAAAAAAAAAACTACATAGATTTTGACTAAATATTTAAAACACCATTGAAGTAGAAGATTCTGCTTTGTGTATGTAACATGATTGCTTTCATCCCTGTAATGAATTGCACAGTTTTGCCTGAAGGATTATATCACTCTATTAGAGTTTGCTCAGGCTTTCAACTTGTAGCTCATTGACTTTTTGCAATTTATTTCACAGCAGCAGTAAATTTACACAGCAAATTAAGTGAAACCAATGGCAATAATGTAGACAATTGTTTAACGTCATGGCTGACCAAGCATAGCTAGTGTGTCAGTCAGGTCAGTGGGATACAAACAGAGCGGCTGGCACCTGATTCAGATTCTGATATGGTGCTAAGAAATGTTGCATTTCTTGAGTGCAACATGCTGTTAAGTCTGTGTGGGTTTTTTTTTAAGCCCCTCAAAATGTCATATGTCATACATGTAATGTTCGATGTCTGATGTTCGAATTAAATATGGCCAGTGTTTTAAATGATGAGGTAAACGTATGTTAAATTAATCCTTGTGATTAAAAATCTCAGATTTCTGATTGTTCTGACCTCACAACGCACACATTTTTTTCTACACTCGGCTCAAGCTGAAGCCAGTTTGTGCCGGGTTTCTATATTTGGTCATCTGCAAGTATTTTTTTAGTCGCATATTAGAAATGAAGTTCTTAATTGGGTCTGAAATGTTGCTTAATATTGCAAGGAAGTCACCAAATTATTAGAGATGCAGAGAGAAAAAGACCCGGAAATGATGACCAATAAGAGCAGACTAAGTTTTTTTGGGAGTGGGGCTTAAAGAGACAGGCGCTTTAACAGAGCATTTCACACAGAGAGTGAATAGAGGTGCAGCATCTGTGAGTGGTATGACAAAGATAAAGTATTTATTGGTCATTAAAGCATCTAAACATTCTAGTACAAATCAAGTGTAATAAAGTATAAATATGACCATAATAGGTACCCTTTAAAGTTCACTCTTGGCTATAGATAATAAATATGTGATGGTACAGCATGAAAGATAAACAATATGGGGACCTGCTTGTCACAACATAGCTCCACAAAACTGCAGGGTACCTTTAACGGAGATAATTGAGATTTAGCTCAAAGGTTAAAGCACTATAAAACAAACATTATCCCTGTAGGAATGAAATAAATGTTGTGATCACACATTGTGTGAAAGAGCTTTGTTTACATTTGATATTCTCTCTTTTATAGGATCAGCCAGAAGGGTTTTACATAAAGTGTTTGCCTCTGTGTGATCAATCCATTTACTGTGCATGATTGATACAGTATGTTTTGTCTAGTACAGTGTTCCACGGTGCCAAACAGGCTGAAAATTGCTGGTCTAAAGGACACCAAAAGCGCTGCTATTGAAGTCTCTCTGTGGCTGGCATGACCTCCACTCCAAGTCTATTCAGGGCCTTTTGTTTGCTTCTTTGTTTGGCTCCAGGCTCTAATGGCAATCAAAAGGGACATGGTGGTCGTTCTCAGTCCTCAGCACTAATGACATTGGCACCGAGGCAGACAGACAGTGTTCATCCAATCCGCCGGCCTCCCAACGCGGTCTCATCGCCGTACGCCGAGCCTCTGCAGAGTCTCTTCGGAGAGCTCCCATTTAGCCATTCTCTGTGATTTCCCTCTCAGGAAACAACCAAATCATTTTCTCATAGACACGCTCATTAGCTGACAGCCCGTTCCCTGCCAGTTTCAACATTTGAATATTCCCGTGTGTACCTCGGCAAACATCGGAGGTCTCATCGTTTCCAACCAAAGCCAGAGCCGACATGCCAGCAACACACTCCAAGGAAAAAGATGTAGATGCCAAAGCAATAAGCTGAGGTAGAAAAAAATAATGGCTCAAATGTTATGATACTCAATGACATGATGAGAATATGTCAGAAGGTAATTAGACATTTATTTAGAAGGAGCTGCATATTAGGTTACCTAATGAAAACACTGGATGTTAGGCTGCCATGGAGATAGACCCAAACCTGTGTGTATTGTTAACAAAATTGTAGGAAAAAAGCCTTTAGCACAAGCATGCAGGGATACACACACACTAACACTCATATGCATACCATCAGTTTCAGCGAGTTTAGTGCCTGAGACTGATTTTTATTTCCCTAATATGTTCTGCAGTAAATCTGCATTGTCTGTGGCTATTGAAATACAGAGAAAGAGAGATCAATATAATAGGTTTGGCACCTGGCCAAAATCATCCCTGACAATGTGCGAGGCAGGCATTTGAAATCATCGGTGCATATCCGCGTGTTTGGGGGATAAAAATAATTCCTCGCCTCTTTGCCAGGGAGCGTGAGGCACAATGCCCAGGTCTGAAGGGAAGGGTGCCACATGGGTCTGCAAATTGGCTCAGGCGATCAGACACGGGCATCTCATTTTGTAGAGGAGAAGAAGAAGGAGGGGTGGGTGGGGGGAGTAGGAGGAGAGGGGGAGATGAAGATGGGAGGTGTGTGTGCGGTGGTGGTGGTGGTGGTGGTATTGGGGGGTAAACAATTCCAATGATTTCCCCAACCTGGCACAGTCCAGGATGTGGATGGCTGCACTGGAGAGGAATTGCAACGGGTTTATTTGGCTCTCTGTTTGTTTCTTTATTGGGAGAGAGAGAGAGAGAGAGAGAGAGAGAGAGAGAGAGAGAGAGAGAGAGAGAGAGAAAGAGAGGGAGAGAGGAGGGTGTCTGTTTCTTGTCAGAGCAGTGAGATGAGGTAGGATGTTCAGAACAAATTATTTCATTCAGATGAACTGAAAATCATTCCTGTACATTTGCAAACATTTGCACTTGAAGTTGCCTCGGTCCTCAGTATAAGCCACATTTATGAATACACAAACCTGAACGTTGGAGGAAGTAATTTCCTTTTGCAGAGGCTGACTGATAACATTAACCTCTGGTGTGATGTCAATTTTAATGTCAAGCATTTTAACTTGTGGCAATTATAGGCATAGTTATGAGGAGAATGCAAGATTTAAACTAGAGCTTGACAGATATATTGGTCGGCCGATATCTGCCTATCAAAGGCATATCAGTATCTATCCGTATCAGTGTATATATTGCCCAATATATATGATAAAATATGATGACATGAAAACTTTTCTGACACAATATATAATGCAGGGAACAATGCTCAGGGTGATTTATAATGCTGTTAGCTATTTATTTAATGTTAGATTTTTATTTATTTCAATGGTCAGTAATTAACTGAATATATACAACACTGCTATTTATTCTATTTTATTTTTTAATCATGTCTAGAACAGTTTGACATTACAAAACACACTTTAATAATGTTTAGACCCCAACCAATATGAGGTTTTTGAGACTGATAATGCTTTTACAAGAGAAAAAAATCACTGATCTACAAAATAGTGAATTTTTGAGCTGGAATGAAAATAGAACTCTTCTCAGAAAACTTTATTGAAGAATATTTAGCATCACTACATTATAATTATAATTATAACATCACTACCATATGTTCAGTGTCAGTCAATTGCTGACCATTTAAATACAGAAAAAAAAGATAACACCATTTCTAAAACAGGTGTAAATAGGTTTTCATATTGACACATATTGGACATTACATCAGCAATACCATTAGATATAGATATGCAGTTGATAGGCCAATATTGGCCGATATTATTGGTCGACTTATTTATCAGTAAGCAGCCTTCTGAGTACCTTTGCATAGTAATATCGGTGCACAATTTACATGGAAAAGGTCTATTTTCATTCCAGCTGACAAATTCACTATATCAGCCGCCATACTGGTTATAGGTGAATTTTTCCTCTCTTAAATCGGTATTGGTCGTAAAAAGTCGGGCCATAATTTGAACACTCAATAGCATTGCATTGCATATACATAAACATATTTACACACATGCAAACACACTGGGGGTGTTTTCTTTACACATGTCTGCTTTCATGTGCATGCACTGACACATGCTTGGCTAACCGGATACACACAAGCATGCACATGCACACACGCATGCTTCCCATGCAGGCAGGTACCCTTGGCACCCTACAGACTAGGCTGCTGCCGAAGAAGTCTCAGCGGGAGTGCTAGATTAAAAATGACAATCACTCGGGGTGCACGGCAAACACCACAGGAAACGCAGGTGCCTTTGTTAAGAGACACCCAGCGCTCTAAAGGGCCTAATTATCTGCTGTTATTTTGGCAGTTATCAGGCAGAGAATAACTCCCCTGCTCAGACTCAGACTCACACAGCGAAAAATTACTCACTCGCTCACAGTGAGGCATTATATTGCACCACTGACAAGGTATGCATATTATATGCCGTGTTGGAATTTCGCTTGAATTTTCACAATAGAGTGTTGTGGTTTCCTGTTTTGTTCAGAAAGGAAATTATTAGTATCACCCCGATCATTAAAATCCCCGAAATATAATGAGTGAATTGCGCACCACATATTTTCCAAAACAACTACCAGGTGTAAGATATGAAAATTGGGCAAAACTTTGAAAATAATGCTGACTACACAGCAGTTTTCTCATGGAACATAAAAATGAAATGCAGAAACAGAGGAAGATATTAAAAACTGTTTCTCCCCTGCTCTCAGGGGCTAGGTGGCACTGTTGGGCATGCTTTCAGACACATGCATACATATCCTCCTCTCAGCTCATGAACAGATAATTGGACAGTTTTATGGAGGATATGAACTCTGAAGGGGAACTTAAGCCATCTAATCATTGGCATTCAGCGTATGCTATTCATATGCATAAATACAAATAAAACACATTCTCTGCCTGCACAAAGAGAGCCCTTACTGAAAAGGAAGTCGCACTACAAAACACTCATATTCCTCTGCAATTGAACTAAAGATTATAGGAAGTGAAAGACTTCAGGTAGAAGAATCTTCAAATATATTTTTTCCTCTAAAGCATGTCTGAGTTGGAGATTAATCAATACGCTACAATATATTATTATTTTTTGCACTTGAACAATGGAAGTGCAACAATGCTCTGATGGCAGTGTGTGTGTGTGTGTGTGTGTGTGTGTGTGTGTCTGTGTGTCTGTGTGTGTGCAAGTTCATGCAGCATGTGTGTGTTTTCAAGCAGCAGAATTCGTATAAGGGCCAAGTTTTGCAAAGCATTTACATCTCAAGTGTTTGCGACCATGATGTTATTAAATCAAAATGTTTTGGGATCTCAAATGTGTTGCAGTCTGGCTTCAAATATTCCAAGTGCTTTTTCCTGGGCAGTACTTGAATCCAAAACAAGCTGCATCAATTGCAGCACAGGATAAACGAAGCAGTTCTTTTTCAAGATGCTTTAAACACATTTTGGTAACACTTTCTATGAAGCCCATGCCTATAATGCATTTTAAACATAACCCATTCTAATCTGTTTGTAGCACTGTATTATTGGTACAAACACACTTATAATACTCATAATATTTTATAATTACTGGTCACTCAGTGACATTGTTTTTGCAAGCCTGTGTCTATAAGGCATTATAAACATACTTTTAATGCATTATAATCTTGTTATATGACTGTATACAACATAACAAGTATGGTCATAAACACTCATAAGGCCTTATAAAAGAAATCATGGCAAATTATAAAACTTATAAGGTCAAGTATCATAATACTTCAAAATAGCTGGCTCATGTCAATAATGCATTATAAACATACTTATGATGCATTATAATCTGCCTATAACATTATATTATTATATTTATACACACAGAAATATTCCCAATGTCTTATAACAATAACAATAGAACACTATAAAGCACTTTATTATTACTTATTAAATATCATAATACTTCCTAATTCACCCATAAGTCACTCACCTGTTTTTTGCAAGCTGTAACGCATTATAAGCATACTTATAAGATACCCTAACCCTTGCATTATAATGCATTATAACAGTGATTATAATACATATTTTACAAATATTATAATGTATTACAACTATGGCAATTATAGGCCTACTGGTAAAACACTATGTTTGTAAGTGGCTAGCAATTATAAAGTATTATAATGCTTGACCTTAAATAATTATAAAATGCTTTATAATGGATATTGTTATAAAGCATTATGACCATTTATAAGTATGATTATAATGCATTATAGACATGGACGTCATAGAAAGTGTTACCAAGATCTCATGTGATGTTTTTGTGTTGTTTACATCATCGCTTCAACTACCTCCAGTCACCTTTCTGTAGAGACTTCCTGCCCGTTCCCCCCTCATGCTCTAGCCACTAATGTAACCAGCTCCATATAATATGCAGATAATGGTGCATCAGCGTGTCTTCTCCATGTCGCCCTCGTTGCATTACAGTGGATCACACGACACGGCCTTGCCCTGCAGGAATACAAGCCCCTTGTAATTGAAATGAATAAGAGAGGGAGGAACATGCCTTCTGAGAGCCCATACTTCTCGCTTTCTCGTCAGTATATTCAGTGGGGATCCAGCCTTTAGCTGGCACCGCCAGTCTCTGCAGCTCTGTCATGGGGGCTGAGGCTCGTCTGCGTGGCTGATCGGAAGTGGCACGGTCGAGGAGAGGAGCTCTCAGCGTGGGGTGCAGGAATGGGGACAGTCCCCTACGGTCTCCTGCTCCCTCTCCCCCTCTTCTCCTCTCTCCCTCTCTTTCTCTCTCGTGTGCAAATGCATATCCATCTCTTATGATCTTTCGGTCTTTTTCCCTCGCTATGATCTCCCTCTTCCTGTTTCCCTCCCACTCTCTCGCTCCCTCTATCTGTTTCCCTCTATCTTTGTTTCTCTCACTCTCTCCTTCCCCACGGCCCGTCCTTCCTTCATCTTAATCCCTCTTCCTCCTTGAGTTTTCTAGTCTCTGTGCTTTTTTTTTTTTTTTTTTGAGAGGTGAGTTTCATGAGGAAAGAAAAAGTAGTCCTGTTGTGGGTATTGCAGCACCTGTTAAACTTCCTGCACTTTGTAGAAAGAGTAATCTTTTATGCCTTCTGCTTGTTTTGGACACATATCTTATCCTCGCTTCAACTTTTTCTCCTGCTTGCTGAAGTTTTAATATTTCAGTGACATTTTTTTTTCCATTGCACACACTGGATGTGCTCTTAACTCATTTGCTTGAGGTTTTTCTGCAAAGAAAAATAGATGCACATGCAGGAGTTCATGCACCCATGGCACACACTCCCCCACCCCCGCCTCTTCCCCTGCACCCGCCTCTTGCCTCTTTACACTTCACCCATCTGTGAGGGCAATTATGTGCCCCCCTCTCATCCCATCGCAGCCACACACACTCAGCAAAACCACATTCATCCCTCAGTGCACCTGCATCCCTCATGTTTCTAACAGTCCCACAATGCCCTCCGTCTACCGGCCTACAACGCCCCGGGTTCCTGTGAGAGCAGATCATTGTCATCTTTTTCTTTTCTCTTTCTATCTCGCTCCCCACTTTGGTGACATACACATTATTTATTTTATGACTGAGGACTCAATTTAAATCCCCTTTCTCCATCAGTCACACGCCACACAATGGCTTTCTCCTTATCTACTGGAGTGTCCTTTTTACAACACATCAGGGCACCGTAACACACCAATAAATTCTACTGTTTCCGTATTCTTACCTACTGAAACCTGTGGTTTAAATTCACCCAGACGGGGGAAAGTGGCTATGAAAAAAATTATTACAGTTTGCACGGTGTGATAGTTGTAAACAAGTAGCTCCTCCCTAACTTTCATTCTTTTTTGTAAGGATTCCTACAGGAGAGAATAAACAACCTGATTATTTTTTGCTTGTTATTCAGGAGCTTACTCTGTAACTTTGCCTTTTGCAGAGGACAAACGTGTACACGGGTACACGCGATGACATTGCTGACCATGTCCAGCGGCCCAATTACCTCTCTCCAAATATGGCGTACAAAAGCGAGGCCGGTGTATCTGTACACATGGTGTCTGTTACTCCCCAATTATTCCTGCATAAGCAGATTGTGTGGAACATCAAACTGGGAATGTGATGGCTCGTGTGCGGGCTGCCTCCAGCAGAGTGCTCTTTCTTTCCTATCATTTGATCTCGTATTGTAATCCCAGGTGCTTTGAATAATTTATAGGATACAGCTTCTCGTTAAACAATAATTTATATGTGTCTATGAGAATTGATTCCAGAGGAATGCACATCTAAATAATGAGAGAAACTGCTGTATTTCATCTATAAGGGGAAGCAGAGAGATAATAATAGCAAAACAAAGGCATTTCAACAACAACAACAATAGCAGCCAAAATAATAATCATAATCAAAATAATAACAACACCAAGTTAAGTAAGTTAACTTCCTGTAATAAAACATTTTGTAACACTTTCTATGAAACCCATGTCTATAATGCATATCGCATTCTATGTTTATAGCACTGTATAATTATAGTTAAAAGCACTCAAATTTATTCATCATGCCTTAAAACAATAATTATAACACATTTTAAAGCATTTTGTAATGACTCATAGGGTCAAGTATCATAATACTTCATATTTGCTGGTCACTCATTGACATTGTTTTTGTAAATCTGTGTTTATAATGCATTATAAACATGCTTATAATGCATTATAATCTGCTTATAGCTATGTATAATTAGAGTTAAGCACTCACATGTATTCATAATGTCTTAAACCAATAGCCATAATACATTATGAAGTATTTTATGATGACTAATAAGGTTATTTTTGAGCGCTTATAACTTTAATTATACAATTCTATACACAGATTATAGTGCATTATAAGTATGTTTATAATGCACTTTGGACACAGGCATCACACAAGGTGTCAGACAGACACTGATATTATTGTTATGAATTTGATGCAGATGGATATGAAAATGTATGTCGCCACTGTCAAAAATATAAACATCTCGTGTGAATCTGGACATAAAATCGGTGTCCACATTTGGATTTTTCACTCATTTCACCCTTCTTTCACTTCAATATGCTGCATTTTCCTCGTCACATCCACTTATCAATCCGCAGGAGGGGACCACACTCATGCATGATAAATTTATTGTTAATGCAAAAGGCTTGTACCGCCCAGTGCTGATGCCCCTCGGAGAAATGATGCAACTGATTCCTTCTGAGGCGGAACAATCAAAATGTTCATCAGAGGAGAAGATGTGAAAGGGTGGAGAAAGAGAGTGTGTGGATGAAGTAGAGCCAGGTCAAACAGTTCACGTCATGTGTTTTTAGATTGTAAAACACTCCAGGAAAAGCTTTAAAACATTTGAGGAAATCATTTAAAAAGAACATTTTAAACCTCTATTGAATAAATGATTATTTAAAAATGCTTGAAATATAATGCATTCATTAATTAATATATTCTAGTAGTGGATATATATATATATATAAATTTTTATTTTTTTTCCATTTTAAAAGAGGGTAAATGGTACATTTTTACCATATAGCAAATCCCATGAAGTCAAAGTCTTGATTAATTTCATTTAATAATAATAATTCAAAATAATCCCATTTGTTCAGTTGTTTTGAATAAAATCCATATTACATTGTCCACTTTGACCTACTGTCACCTGGTTCTCCATGCAGAAGCAGGAGGCCACTTGACTCAGCTTTCTCATTAGGAATGTACACAAAAGTGGACCAACATATAATTTGGTTGTGATATCACAATTCCTACTGATTTCCAGTTGTGAAATTTCATAATCCAGATTTTACGATACAGCTACAAAATGCCTAAAATGTCAAAATATATATATAAAAAACAAAAGTTGAAACCCCGGATCCCCAGCCAGCCAGTTTATTCCATATATGCATATAGTTGCCATATAGTAACAAATTAAATTGACAAATTTACAAAAAAATGTTCACATCTAAAACAAATGCAACAATGAAGATTAAAGGTTAACATACCAGATTTTATATGTTTTGTCAAATGAACATAGAGGATCATCTTTTCACAACTCAACAGTAAAACATGGATCTTATATAACAGCCTTTTAGAAAATGGAGATAAAGTGATGCAATATGTGGGGTTAAATGTCCAGCACAGTGAGATTTCTCTCCATGAAGAGAAAGAGAAATCTTTTAAAAAGAGACGTTGAAGAGTCTCACCTGCCAACCCTGCATGTTGTCAGGATTTGATACTGACTGAAATCTGACAACAAAAAAACACTTCCTGTGCAGTTTACGTTATGCTTTAAACTGCAGTGTGTGGCGTGCATAACAATGAATGAGAAAACGTAGTGTTGGTTAAGGTGCAACACTGTGAAGAAAGTTTTATTGGGACCTCTTAAGGAGGAAGTTCTCCCGCTTTTTTACAGGAAGTGCTGAGGACCAATTATCCAGAAGTGTGACGCTGTCAGAAGTCTCCAGGTTTTGTCAAGTCTTCTGACACCCTGCCAGTGTTGTTCTCTGGGATATGGAACTGTTGAGATCCTTTTTTTCCTGCCCCAAACGGAATGGGGGAAAAAAAGACTGCATTTGTGAGTAGCCTAAGGGTCTGGATTTAACTTCTCCTGGTCGATACATTTTTAATTATCGTTTTTTTCTTCTTCTTCTTCTTCTCAGGGTATGTGATAAGCATTCTGTGTTTGTTTGGAACCCTCCCCCTGTTTTTTCCCCAGAAATTTTTACAGTGCCTTGAATTGAAATAACTGACATTAAAACGTGTAAACGTCCCTCATTAGCGACAAGATTCGAGATGTCGTCGCTATCACATGGAAATCAGAAAAATAAGATGATAAAACGTAGATTAGCATTTTAGAACTGCCTGCATCTAGTGCATCATTCTGCTTCAAAGAAGAAAAAGATAAATGATGATGCCATTAAAAGTGAACTAATTAAGGAATGCTTCTTTTAAAAACTCATTAACTGCACCCTCATTTACATAATGATGCATATTAATTAAGTTTTAATGAATCTGAGCTTCCATCAAGTCTCCTCTCCTTGGCAGTGGAGCCATCTCTACAAATGAATAAACACTTCTCTTAAGTATATTTCTCCCTGCAAATGGGAAATGGGTTTTAAACAATAGCAACAAACAAACAAAAGCCTTCAATCTCTGCTCAATAGAAATGCACATAATTCAAGGTCAAACTTCAACGGAAAAATCTACATAAACCTCCTTTTGGTTAAAACAAATATATATTTAAACAAAAAAGTGGCTATTACTGTAAGTGTAAATCTTTTCTATGTTACATATTTATTGAGAGAAACATTTCAACAGCTTTTTCTTGAGCTTTTTCTTCCTTTTTTTTTTTTTTTTTAAAGAAAAATCATTAATTCCTCACTGTGTCTTTATACAGAGAAAGAGTATAGTGACAGGCTATGGGTTGCTTCTAATGAGATGCATTTTAAATTAGAGCGCACCTCTCACATTGCCAGCTGGTGCCTGCTCAGGTGCCTCTGTGTTGTGAATGACGGAATGCTCACACACACACACACACACACACACACACACGCTCACACAAATATACACACGCACACACACATCATGATCGTCACCCTCTGTCCCTACCATAACACATAAACCCTCAAACAAAAAGAGATTTCCTCACAGTGGCTGTGGGGTCTGAGTGACTGGTGTTAATCCAGGCTTTTACCACACTTTAATTATGTCATTCCTCTTAGTGAAATAAAAATCATTGCAGTCAGTACTGTAAGGCAAATTTCTCTCACCAAAATGAGATGAGTGCACGTTTTCTTTAGAGAAGGAAAGAGCCAAATCTCTTGGAAAAAAAAAATTGGATTTTAAGAGGTTTTTTTTCTGAAAGAAAAAAAGAAAGTTGTCACAGTTTTTGATTTTTTTCTGAAGAAAAAAAAACCAGTCAATCCCAACAGAAGTTTGGCAGAAATAACCACTGTAAAAGACGGTAATGTGAACAGATGCCTCATTGGTTTGTTTGTTTGCGTGCCCTCGCATCTCCCCAGCTGCTATGTGGCAGGCAGGTAAGCGGGAAAGGAGGGCGAGAGGTGTGAGCAGCCAGGCGGGCATGCTCTGAGCTCGGAGGGGTGAAAGGTCATAACGATCAGATGATTGGAACTACAGAGGGAAAGTGTGTAGCCATGTAGGGAAAATGGGGGAAGCAGATGCCCGTTAATTAGGGGAAATGTGACGGACAAGATTTGATCAGCGAGGGGTACGGCTGCCTCCTGCAGCACGGCAGCTGTTGCGAGGGGGGATGCTGGTGGGGATGGTGTCTATGTGTGTGTGTGTGTGTGTATTCCCGTCCCCACAGGGCACCGCCACACTTCACAGACATGCCAGGAACCGTCCGCAGGCCAATGCAGTGCCCTACGGAGAGAGAGACTATTTACAGCACAATGCAATTCAACTCATTAAACTCTCAGATGAAGTTGTATTTGTCAGTGTTGACTCTTAGTGGGAAACTTGGGTTTGTTTCTCTTGGATTTTTTACATCCGTAGTTTTGTTTTTCAAAGTTTGGGGTGGAAATATTTTCAGTGTACATGCACTTAGCTTGCAGGCAAAAAAATAAAATCAACTAGGATCAATTTAAACATGCAATATGTAGTTTTCTGCCGCTAGGGCAATCAAAACAATAACAAAAGACAATAAAATGGGGGATTTCCGTGAGCTGGGTTATTAACAGGGGTCTCCCCCTCTCCAAAACAGATGGACCTGGTGATTTAAACCAGTAAACGCTGAATAATTAAGTTTAACTTGAAAAATTAATGTTTTGCAGATGTTATTCGACACATTGACAGAGGGGGCGCTAGCTGAACTGCTGCTAACGTTAGCTTAGCTTGCTTTCTGATAACTTTTTTTTTTTTACGAGAGGTCTAATTATCTGCAGAGGTCTCCTCCTCTCCAAAACAAATGAACCCGCTGATTAAAACAGCTTAAGATACTGAATAACGCAGGTCATGTTAAAAATCAGCGTTTGTCCAATGCTGTTTAGCATTTGGTAAAAGCATTTTGAAGCATTTCCTTAGCTTTTATCCCTGAAGACTTTAAATTAAGATGATTAGGAAGGTTTCAGCAGAAGCAGAATTTAAACGGAGATCTCCTCTTCTCCATAAGAAACAAACCTGGTGACAAAAATAAATAAATAAAAAACTAGCTAAAAACTGAAAAAAGCAGTTTCACCTTTAAAATCAGTGTTTTTCCAATGCTTTTCGGTTGGAGTCGAGCTGCTGCTAACGTTTGTTTCTCTGATTACTTAAGATTCAGACGTCCAGTCCTTCATATGGTTAAAATATATAATTAGTGATATAAGAGCATATCTAATAAGGTGTCACATTTGGGATAAGTGCACAAGGCAACAAAATAGTTAACATAGGTTTAGTCGTTTTCAACATCTTAATGTGG
This sequence comes from Centropristis striata, assembly GCF_030273125.1. Lineage (NCBI taxonomy): Eukaryota > Metazoa > Chordata > Actinopteri > Perciformes > Serranidae > Centropristis > Centropristis striata. Next base: position 6,465,790 of record NC_081534.1, read on the forward strand.
AAAAGTGAGACTTTTAAGTCATGAGAATACTTTCAGTCTGTAATTTTTCTGTGTGGATCAGAATGGGATTCCAATTTAAATTTAACACCATTATATGCAGTGAAAAAGTTTGACTTTTATTTTGTTGTCAGACCTTCCTGCGCCCAATTTTCCGATTTCTCTCGCAGCCACTGCTACTATGTGGGCTTACATGTCAAACTTTTATCATGCTAGACAACTGCTAAGAGTGAAGGGTGTTTTACTCAGTCTGCCACGCAGGTATATAGAAAGCTGGAGTTTGTCATATCATGAAAACACAATTCTAAAAATAAATTTCCATATGATTCTTTGCAAATCTTCAACTTGGAGCTCTGAGTCAGACTTTGATAACTACTGACCTCGACATTTGCCGTCAGCCCTCCACCGACGGACTCTTTGTCATTCTAATTCTGAAAAACAGAAATATCCCACGCTATCTGTCACTTTTGTCCTTTACGTCGAGCAAACAGTGGAGTTTCAGTAAGCTGCGTAACTTCTCCACCAATGACTTTCTGTCTGTCTTTCCGTCTGTCTTTCTCCCTCCCTGTCAGCACACGTGTCTCATACTTGCCTGTTTGTCTAAAAGTGTTTCTATCTGTGCTCGTGTCAGGTTTTCATGCTCTTTGCCCCTATTCTAATATTCTTTTGTCTCGCGCATGTAATTAGCCTGCTGTGAGACAGACTGACATGATGTTTGACAATTCTGGCAGACATTGCTAATACAACACACTCAACTGGATTATGATTCCTGAAAAAACCCTTATAGTTAAAACATGGGGAAGTGTAAAAATAGTTCACTGAGACAGACTTGCTGTTAGTTCAGCAACTTTTTATAGGAAATTGCTTAAGAAAAAGATACGCTGTTGCTTAAAAATCAAACTGCAAAGTTCTAAACCTGATTTTCACTCATTGTGGTCAAATAACAGATTCAGTGCATTTGAACAGGAAGCAATGTTTGTTTTTATCACAATTTTTATATCACAAGACGGATGTGGTATACCATGAAAATGACAGATCGAAACAGAAAATGTTTCACACTCAAAAACAAATAACACCTGAAGTCATTTCAAAGAATATAAATATTAAAGCACATTTTCTAATTACAGATATATTAATCTAATCAAATGTACATATGTGTGTTTTTTAAGCGCACCGTGTGAGAAAAAAGTACAACTATGTTTGTACAAGTTTTTTAAAAATCCTCATTTGCTTCTATACCTGCGCTCTTTTTGATACACTTTAGATGTTTTATGTTAAATTTATCATTTCATCGTTACAAGCAGCAGAATATGGCATGCATAAAAAAAACACCGCTGCCGAGAAGAACCCCTCCCTTCCTCCCCCAACACCCACACCCACACCACCACCTATTAAAACTTATCTTTCTTTAATCAATTGTTAAATGTCATAGACAATCATCATTTAACACTCTCTTCCTGTGTGATTCTTTTTAATCTGGCTGTAAATAGGGCAGCCCTGTCTATCACTTCAGTTTCTGCCGTACACCAGAGACTTAAGGTGTTTCAACAATAGCTCGCGAAAAAAAACAAAGAAGCACTTTTTTTTCCCTCCCTCCTCATCTCAAATCCCCGCAGAGAACACCAAAGGTATGAAAAGTGAAGAAAGGAGGAAATAAATCCAGGCGATGATGAATAATTTGAATGTAGAAATGAAGCTGTTTCAGGAGTGAGTGAGATACCGCACAAGGAGCAGCCATGGGGAGCGTACAATTAGGTCACCCAAAATAAAACGCTATCCTCCAGAAAGTCTTTCTTGGAGTTGTCAAATTCAATATATTTCACTGCCAACAGAATTCTTGATTTGGCTGTGAAGTGAGAGGGCGAAAGAAAGAGAGAGACAGCTCAGGACCACGTACATTTCATAATTTATGTAAAAAATGGGACTTTTTTATTTAAAGTCAGAGTATCCTCTGAAGGGGGGGGGGGGGGGGGGACAACAGCCAGAGCCATATTGTGTAGCATGTGTTAAGGAGCATGACGTGCTTCTGCAGCAACGTGCAGAGACGATGTTGGCTGTGTATTAATGACACTCAAAAAGAGGCCTAGCCATGGAGCATACATGTGGTCGCCGCGGCACCTCATGTACCGGAGCGTGGTAACAAAACTTTGGGGCGGTGGAAAGTTTACAAAGCATCAATGCGCTGACAAAAGTCAACAAACAGCCCCAGCCAGCCAGCCAGCATCTCTCTCTCTCTCTCTCTCTTCCTCTCACTCTCTCACTCTCTCCACACGGCACCCAACAGGAAGGCGAGGCTCCTCCGGAGAGCACGATACGGCACGTCTCCAGGTGACAGATATGTCACACCACCTAAAACCCCGTGGCACAATTATACCTCTGTCGCTCTGAAGGGGAGAGGGGGGGGGAGAGAGGAGGAGGTGGGGGAGGAAAGTGGTGGGGGGGAGGAGATGGTAGCGAGAGTGAGTGAGTGAGAGGAAGAAGTGGAGGGTGTGCGGGGTTGGTGGTGCTGGTGGATGCTTTACTCCTGGCTTATTCAAAGAGACAGCCCAAGGGATGCCTCTCGCTCTTCTAACAAAGCACTTCTTTTTTTTTTTCTGCCTTTTTTGTTTTTTTCTTGAGTATTGCTGGGTGCGCTCCAGTCAAATCCTCTGGGCCCCAGTCTTCCCCCACAGCCATTTGAGGATGCCTCAGAAACTTTTTCTTGCAGACATTGGGCCTGTTTCAGTGCTGATGTTTTAAATGAATAATCCAATGCTGCTGCGGCCATGCAGAGGGTTACATGGGGAGTGAGGATAGATGGCAGTTTCATGTCAGCATACAGCTGAGGGAGTGTCACTTAACTCATTGTAGTGGGCTGTGCAGCATGACAGCATGTTCTGGCTGCTTTAAGGTAATTTTGTAAAATTCTTGATGAACTTTTGTATGGTTAAAACTCGGCAAAAAAAAGCTAATTTATCCCTTAATACAAATAAAATATTACATTTCTATTCACATATTAGCTCCTTCTGACATGTGATGACTTGGGAGTGCCTAATACGGGCCCACGGCTTTAACAATGCATGAGTGAGGGAAAGAGAGAGGGGACGTGCTCGCACTCCAACTAGGTCAAACTGTCTAAGGAACAAAACAGAACAGACCTCAAGTTTGCGGAAATCATTACAGGAAAACAAACTTGTCACTCGCTTGACACCCTTGACTGTTTTGCTTTCCGAAGCAGAGAACGATAATAATAATAAAAAAAAATCTCCATTGCAAATTAGCCTCTATGGTTGTGAAGTTTCCCCCGTTTGAAATGCATATCAAAAAGCCAGCCAAAGCCACAACTTACCTTGTCGTTGACATCGGGGGACAGGAGAAGAAAAAGCACTTTTCTCTTCGAGAGCTGGTTTCGATTGTATACACAAGCCCCACAAAGGAAGATAAACCAGAGGCACACATTCATAAAATATACATTTGCTTCTTTGTCTTTCGTTAAGATCTTCAACAAATAGTGCTGATGCAAGAAGGACAAAAAGAGAGAAGGTTACAGGGTGTTTGAAAAATGGAATTGCAGCAGCATGACTTAACCCCTGTCTCACTGTACTTTCTTTATGAATTACTGGTAATCATGAAAAGAGATTCATTTATTCTTAAAGCAGCTTTGAGGGCATTTTCAACACTGTTTGCCACACTTATTTTCAAGCAGACGACTTTAATGTGAGCCTAACAAGTCTTTCAAACCATACAACCATACAAATCGTCTGTTCCTATGCTCTAAATATGACCTATTTCATATTTAAATGCACCCATACCGCTGGAGATATCATACCTAAAAGTAAAGTTTGCCTTTTTAAACACATCCTTAATGTTGTGAGATGGTTGCAGTTTGGTTTAGGCAACAAAACTACTTCTTCAGGTTAGGTTAAAAGTACATGGTTAGGTATTAAAAAGGGGCAGGGGGGTTAGGGTTAGCCACATTCTACCTCTACTGGAAGTGAGGTAGTTATGTAGGTTACTGACCAAAGTTGACTTTTAGTTGGGTCAAAGTGGACCTTGCGGTTCTTTATACTCCATATTCTCTCTTCTGTCTTTTCATTTACACTCTGTGACTTAACTTCTGCCTTGGTGTCCCTCGTGGGTACTTCGACCACTAGAGGGCGCCACAAACTTCAAGCGTAAATATGGGCGTTAGATGCACATATGGTCATGTAATGGTGACCCATGTGACTCCGGACCAATAAGATAATTTGTTTGTGATGACATTTTGACTTTTATTTATTTGTTTAATTTTAACAGCTAACCCGTATTGTCCAATGTGCTCCATGCACTGTGGATTTCTGATGTTTCCCTTTCTCTCTCTTCCCCTGACCCACAGGAACAGTACGCCATCTGTATTCTGGGACCTATTGATCTACAAATGAAGCACTCAATATAACACATGAATGCCACCAAATTTACACAGTACTGTGAAAGCCATTCCCCAGTTTAGAATAGGTAATTACATTTTTCTTCAACATCCTTTCTCTCATCCAAACAACCATCAGCTGGTGACCTCCTTTAGGGGTCCCGACCCCCAGGTTGAGAACCATTGCCTTATACTGTGACTGTATTTTTTCATGTGTGTTGGATTATTTTGTATGTAGCCTTCTTTTGGAGGTCCACTTTCTTTTTGAGAATTTACAGAATAAAATATGGAAGCTCTCTATAACATTTGTCTGGTGCCACTCTGTTGTGTTGTGTTGTGATTTGTAGGTCTGTTTAAGTTATTTTTGGAATGTACATTTCCTTTCAATCAATCAATCAATATCCTTTATTTAACCAGGTAAAATTCAATGAGATTAAAATCTCTTTTTCAAGAATGACCTGGCCAAGAAGGCAGCACCATGATAAAATAAGAACAATCAACCACAATTCTCATACACCACATTCAACATCAATTAAAGTACATACAAGGTCAGGGACAAGACTATGAAGATTGAAATGAGTACAGTTAAAAATGAAATAAATTAACCTTTATGTCACCCCTGCACAAGTCAGAGCTCCACTTAGGCCACCAAAATCAAAAGCATCATGCAACTGCTACTAACTCCCCTTAAATGCTGCATTTCCAAAACACTTGCCACCACGGTGACAGACAACACTGAGTTTGTCATTATGCTGTAATACATGTTGATTGCAACCATTTCCTGGTAGTTTATTAACACCTGTCACCTGAATCTCTTTGCACGTATAGTCTCTACCCAGCCAACCATGTAGGGCATCCGCTCCTCACCTTGTCTGTCCATGCCTACTTCCATGGCCATTCTACCATTATGTGTATGTGTGTGTGTGTGAGTTTGTGTGTGTATGATTGCCGGTACAGAAGAGAGCGGCGGGAGTGACAGCGCCCCTTCCCAAGGTCACGTCCAAGGAGAGTCGAGCCAATTACTATGCAGATCAGAGCTGATGGCGTTTAAGGGGATTGCTCCGATGCAATCACATTAGCTGGCCAGAGAGGAATCTCCAGGCTGACCCCAATCACAGGGGCTACAGCGGCGGGGTCAGCCAGGATGGAGGACTGCCGCCCATGTTTTCTTTTCACAAAACACTTTTTCCTTATCTCAAGCAGGCACGTGATTATCAAGCCAAACAACCCCAGGCTTCCTACAGGCATGCGCTTGCATATCTATTTTTTTTTAAGAATGCATATGGATTGCAACACATACAGTACATAGTAGGAGGCATTTGGGGTGAAAAATAATGCCGCTTGATGCTAGACTTAGAGATAGACAGACACACAAACACAACACAACAATGTTCACAGTTGACCACAGTTATCCACAAACATATATTCGCACTTTTCTTGCCATCTATTTCTCCCCGCTCCTCTCTTTCTCTCCCACTCGTCTTTCAGGTGAACGCCTGTCTGTGATCTGCCGCGGTCTTGGAGGGCAGATTGCAATTTACTCTCTCCCTGTGGGTGAGGTGTGTGTGTCCAGGTTGTAAATATGCCTCCTCTATCTCTCTTTTTTTCCTTTTCTCACTCTGTCGCACCCTTCCTCTCCTCCGTCAGTAGTTTCCCTGCTGCCCGTATGGCCAGTAATGAGACTGAGTTTGATCAGGTCGCCTCGCTGTTCCTGGAAAGATCTCACTTGAGCCACTGGCCCGTAATGGAATCTGCATCTAATGCATACATAAATCACACCTCTTTCAGGACATTTTCATATGCATAATGTCTTTCAACCCCCCCTTCTTCCCATTTCTCTTTCTCTCTCTTTCCACCCAATGAGCTTTGTATGGCAGGATGGGGGGAGAAGTGGTGGTGGTGGTGGTGGTGGAGAGGAAGATAGAGAAAAAGAGAGAGGTGATGAGTCCCTCTTTTTTGTGCCTTCTTTTTTTAAAGCAAGAGAGAGACCCGTCTGTAATTCTGTCCTGTCTATTGTGCTGACAAGACTGGCTGAGTGGTGAGATGATGCTAAGATTGGGGAGGATCTTCTTTAGGTGACTGCTCGACATCTGTTCACACTGTCTGTATCCTGTGTGAATGTGTGTGTGTGAAAGATAGAGTGAGCGAGAGGAAGAAAAAAAGAAACCGAAAGAAAGAGAATAAATAATAATAGCTAAAAAAGAGCGGAGAATTTGTCAATTCTGCACATGGGTTGGACTTTGGGTATATTTGAGAAGGACGGTCGCTATGGCCTCTCTCTCGCTCTCCCTCTTTCTACCTCTCTCTATCTCTCTCCTCAGAGGCTTTGTTATGTTAATGCAGACGGATGTGGCAGATTCACAGTGATTTTTCATCTGCCGGTGACGAGAGATAAAAGGCGAGTGACGAGGTGTCGCGATCGTCCTCACTGTTCGCCTCTCAGTCACTAACAAGCTTCTGCATTGTACCTCCGCCATTTTCCACGTGCACCATTTGCATCTGCAAGCCTCAACTTCATCCTCCCTCCTAAAAGTTTATGCCTTCTCGTTAGGGCCACGTAGGTGTGAGATTAAAATGTTGGGCACACTTTCATTTTCATAAGCGCACTGACTGCGTCACTGTGTGCATTTCCGCTTATGTGTGTCTACATGTGTGGGGCATGTGTGCATCTGTGCGTGCTGTAAAGGAGATATTACCATACAGCATCTATGCTAGTGGATGTTATTTATTTATTTGAGTGCCTCCTAAGTACGTGGCACTTTTTTCCCCCCCGTAGGTGCTCTGCATCTCTTTAGATGATACAAGCTGCCATATCAGCACAGGCTAACCCATTCTTAATCACATTTGCATTTTTATTTTGAGATATTCCTCAAACGTTTGCATTATTGAGGATTTATGATGAGCTCTTCGCCTGATCCTCCATCAACTTCACTCATAAAGAAGGTTCTCCATAACTCATAGGCGAGTGGAATATGCTGTCCCCCTGAAGTAATTAGATAGCAGAATTCTGATATGGAAAGTTTGAATAAATCACTTTGTTTATGAGTGCTGAGGCCTTGAGAACAGGGGAGTCAAAAGAGAGCCCTATTCACACCATGCAAATAGGAAAAGAAATTCCCAGTGTGGAGTTTAGCTACAGTGCTGCTGGAGTGTACAGTTTAATTTGAATCTTTAGACATTAACATCCTGTAGAGGATCATTCTGGTTTGATACCCCTTGCTCTCATTTTATAGTTTAGGCCATTGTTTCAAACCATTACAGGATCATTGCACTCACTTTACCTCATACAGCAGCATCGTGAACAAGATTCAAAAGGTCAAAAGAAGCAGTCAGACAAGTTTAAGGTAAAGCCGAAGTGAAAGCAACTGAAGCTCTGTGAAGGAAAAGTGTGTATGCGCAACTACACTAAGTACAGTAAGTAAAATCTGTGGCAACAGTTGGAAATTACCCTTCTGAACTTTTTTCTCAAATAACAGTTGAGCTACCTTGGTCAAGCTAAGAACCTATGTAAACTTGTTTATTTTCTTGTTATAGCCCAATGTGCAAAGCTTGTCTATTTAAAAGAAAACCAAATTCTGAATATGGTTATAAAATGGACTGTGATTTGTTAAAGTGACATTGATACCCCTGACCTTGTCGCAAACTTCACAGACACAATACATTGTATAAAGTCACTTCATAAGTTAGCTTATATTAGCCAACTTCTAAGCTATTTTTTGTCAGTTAGCTTACCAGCTAATTACATCAAGAAAAGTGAGCCTAATGCTTGATCACGTCAGGTTTGCTTTCTCCTTTTTTTGAGGTAACGTTAAAGGACATATTTGCTGACATATTTTTAAGATGACATGAGTATGTTTAAGAGGATGAGTTATTGCACTTGTTGCAAAAAGAAACCAAGGCTAATGCTCCTTTTGTTCAGATTATTTCTGTAAGGGCGCTTTTACACCTATCTCGTTTGGTCCGGACTTTAGGACTTTTCAGTTATATCCGAACCTAAATTCCAGGTTTGACCACGGTCCGCACCAAAGGACCAAAGTTGGTCCCACCAAAAGAGGTGGTCTCGGTCTGGACCAAACCAACCAAGGTCCGAACCTTCTGCAGTGTAAAAACAACTTTTTTTTATAGTTCGGACCTTCGTATCAATGACAGGAAGTTTTTTTCTTTTTTTTACGGTACAGGAAAAGACTTTGCCATAATTCGCAGGATTGCGAGCCGTTTTCTCCTCCTCTCCTGCCGACGGTGATACAGTTTTGGCATGATGAGGAGGCTCATCTTGTGAATACCAAGCACTCTCACGTATTGCACATTAAGCTGGTGCTGCTGGTAGCAAAAGACCAGCAAAAGTATTACCACAGGTAAAAGGTGGCTCGCTGGATTAATTTAGTGTAAACACATTAAGGAAGTAACAAGGAAAACAAAATGAGCCTCGGAAGTACACAGGGAGGTGTCCAGTAGAATTGTCTTGTAAAGTCCGTTATACCTTTTGCAGTGTGAAACCAAAACCAACAGGACCCAATGTATACAATGTAACAGTACACGGACCTTGGTTCGGACTTTCAGGTGTGAAAACGCCCTAAGGCTACCTTAGGCGCCAACATTTTAATGATATTTATTTACATATACATGGCATCCCAATGGGAAAATTATTGTAGTTGTTTTTGTCAGCTTCTGGAAGCTACATTGCCTGTCGCCCAGAAACTGTGATACCCTGCCCTGTTCATTCCTATAAAAGTTTCTCAGCTGGCATGTTTGACTATTCCCTGGGGTCTGACCTAACAACAAGGGTGATGGGACTTTTGTTTGGTCAGTTGCAGGTCACCAGTTAATGGTGGGGTGATCAGGATCAGGGTTTTTTAAATTGGAAATGAAGTCTAACATTTCATAACTTTAAACCTGCATTAGAGACACAAGACATGATTTGTCAGATTCTGTCTTGTTGCATTATGGGAAATGTAGGATCCTGCGTTTTTGAAGCTGGACAAAAGTTAATATATTCTGGCTGATTAATTTTGACCAGTCTGTTTTTAACCATTGTCTTTTTATCCTCCCCCTCTTCCTGACAGTGACATATCACTACGAGTACCCCTTTAGTGAATTGTGATAAGTTTGGGTTTATTTACTGCTCAACTTTCTTTTCTTTCCTAAACCAGTCAGGCCTAAGGGCTTGTTTAAAACCTCCAAGATTGTCTGACTGCTTTGAGATCTCAACAATAAACAATGGTGAGTACAATGATATGAGGAATGAGGTAAAACGACACTCTTAACCCGTTATATACATTGGCTTTCAAAGCATCATGTAAAAATGCTTTTTTATATATAATGTAGACACTTTCTTGCACACTTTGGTTCATGTTTATGTATGAAAGCCAAGTATTTACTGTTTAAATATTTAGTAATGTTCATATTTTGGGACAGTGACCTCAAACAGGTGAACACTGTCTCATTCTCTGCCTCTTTTTTTCTGCAAAAATTCAAATGATGTTCTCTCCAATGCAAAATGAGTGTTTTTGGCAAATCTATGGGAAGTGAATCAAGCCGAGTTTTATTAAAAAGGATTTGAATATTCAAATGAACGCTTGACTGATCTTTTGTTTAAGCCCTCTTCCTGTCACCAGTTATTAGCTGAAGAGGGTGAAAAGTTTCCCGTATTTTGGTGAATTTCACATTGGATTTACACTGGAAGGGATTTTATTAAACCATTATTTACATTGACTCATTTCCATTTTGGCTCCCTACAGAAAGTTCCAGCTTGACATTTTTGAACAAACTTCTGTGTTTTTTTCTTATTAGCTTTTATTATAGATTTACGATGATGCTTCAGTAAAAATAGGATTCCCAGTCACTGTTTACTGAGATATAATTGGCTATCTGGAATAGAGAGGTATTTGGTGTGGGGCTGAACTTTGGGATGAAACAAAAATTACTGCCTCAGTGCTTCTGCCTAACTGTAGGTAGTTATTCTACAAATAGAAATCTCTGCCTCGTGATAATTACTGCCACACACTCTCCGAGTGATGCAATATGAATGTGTGAAGCCATTGTACGTGGGGATCAAAATAATGACATGTCGACCCATGAGAGGAAAGGATTAAAAATGAGATGGATTGTTTTTTTGCATGAAAATCAGTTCAGTGATGTCGAACAAGTGGAATTCGGTGCAGTGATTCAAAAAAGGACAACTTGCCCTCTGTGTGAGGCGCGTTAAACAAACCAAGTAATAGTGGCAGACTTCCCATTAATTAAGCTTGAAGGATTCAGTTTCAATCCTCCATTTGTTGATGGGGAATTGCATACTTCACAGCCTCTGCCCCTTTGATGGTAGTTTTGGGACCAACAAATTGATTGATGGATAGCTATTTGCATGTATCTTAAAATGCATCTTTTTTTCTCCCCATTTTTATTGAAAATAATGGAATGGAAGTAAGTGTGTGTAGGTGGGGCTGGTTGTGTGTGTATATGTGTGTGTGCAGGAGGGAAGGGGGGGTCGGCTTGTTAAGCAGAATTCATTTTCCACCAGATCATAATGCAATCATAGTTGGCCTGCTTTATTGTGCCAGTCAGCATACACGCACACACACACACACACACACACACACACACACACACATGCAAATACATCTTACTCTGTTTAGGATTTGATTTTATTATTCCATCTCACTGTGTCCTATTCAAGCATGCACAACAGCCAGACATTCCTATTTATTTATTCCCAGACTTTTATAATCAGCCATATCAAGCATGTGCAACGCTCATACACACTTCCTTCATGTCTTATGTGAATCACATCGGTTTAAAGCAAACTTTGTCGCCAGCACAAAAAGCCAGCTTCCATTACATGTTGGCCTGGTGTAAGAAAATTGAAACCCTCTATAATCCCACCTTAAGGAAATTACTTGATTTCCATGTTCATGGCAATTTCATTATTGATGAGGCAAAGTGAATTGGCAGAGGTGGTGTCCAAAGACCTACATTAAGTGCAATATTCAAATTGTCCCCCTCTCTCAGTATGAGCTGTGACCTTCGGGTGCCATGAAAGCACAGCCTTATAACCGAGGCAGTTAGTTTGCCTAAGGCATATGAGATATAAGCATATGTATATTGATATATTGAGGTAGTTCGTCCCTCGGCAATGCAATGAGGCGGGATATATATTTATATCTAGGTGTCCGGTGGACGCAGTGCCTGTGTCCGCTGATGAGAATGGGTATCTGGCTCCGCAGCATGTGGGTGAATTTACTCGAGGTAGTGTATGCAGGGGTTTCAATCTCCCTGCAAACCATTTGAATATAGGCCGCTGATTTATTACCTTATTTGGTCTGTCTTCTGTATGCAAATGCATTAGTGGGGGGCGGCTGGCAGTAGGGTTGAGGGTGGCGGCAGCAGTGGTTCTGGTGGTGGTGGCGGTGGGGGGGCACACTTTGGTTGTATGCATAATGAGATTCCCAGGGTCATCCCTCCGGTGTGTCAGGGACCCGTAGTGAAGCAAGCCTCTGGGGGATGTAGAAGAAGATGGGGGGAGGAGGGGGAGCTAAGGGGGAGGTTTCAGGGCCCCAGTAGGCAAAGTCCCCCAGGTGCCCTCCTACCCCACCACCCTCACCTCCACCCCTCCCTCCTAAACTCCTGGCAGTTCCTCAGCCTATCTCCTGCCAGCTCCGTCTGCCCCCTCTGCGCAACCTAGCTAAGTGTCTGCTGTGGCTCTTGGCTCAGTGGAAGTGCATTAGCCCTCATGACAATGCACCCCCCCACCCCTGCCAATTATGGATCTGATCTGTGTGTTTAATAATTGCCCTCTTCAGACGCATTCAATTGTGTCCAAATGGGAGTGGAATTGATTTTTTGTAGGATATTAGCCGATTACTCTGAGTGCCCCCCTAATTTGAATCGATTTGAATAATGGTTATTCATGTGATCTTTGCCTTTGCTACTGTGCTGCGCAACGACACGCCCTCAAGGTGCGGCATCGCCACTGTGATAAGTACACTGTATACACAAGTGTTGGCATGCGTGCAAGCGTTTGATACTGCACGTTCTTTCATAACTTGAGAAAATGTAAAATGATTAATACATTAGAGGATAGAAAGGAGATTGCAAGGGCATGTATTAATATAAAATCTTAAGACTCATCCTTTTAGCCGAGATCAAAATCGTTTTTATCATCAGTGAAGCCAGATTTGAGCGCGCCCCCTTTTTGTTCCTTAAATGGAACTCTATCAGGATCGGCCTTTGATTGCTGCTGCTTAAAGGGACAGTTCATCCCAACATCAAAAACAAGTATTTCTCTTACCTGTAGTGCCATTTATAGATATAGATTGATCTGGTTGAATTGGAGGTGCTCAGAGTTGCAGTTAGAGAACTATAATTCCTACGTGAAAACTGCTCACAACAAGGTCTGTGGATTATTTTCAGTCACCGGGTCATGATTTCTGTAAAGAGACACAACTGTTGAGTTTTTCATATCTGTCATCAGTCCGTAAACAGAACGGTCACTGTTTTAAGTTTGTCGTTAATGTTGTGAAACAGTCACATTAAGTTTAGGCAACAAAACTACTTCACCAATGTTAGGGCAAACAAGTACATTGTTAGGCATTACAAAAGGTATTTAAAAAAGTAAAATAAATGCATGTTATTACTGGAAGTGAAGTTGTCATATGATGTAAAAACATTATGCAAACAAGTTAAGTTACGTTATTTCAGATAACATTGTTCAGTTTTGTTAGTGTTAGGGTTAGGGACACTATCACTGATGTCCTGGATAAAAATTCTGTGTTTCTGTGACACATCCCCTTTTCCACCTGCCCTAAATTGAATTTATCATGCTTTATACTAGAGGATGACACAGGAGAGGTGTTTTAACTCCTGTCCTATCCCACATCCACAAAAAACTGTCTCTTCCCAATCCTATGACAGAGTGCCCAGAAATTCTTGTCTTGGCCCACTCCCTGATGAATGTTTCCCGTTCAATACCGTTTCCTGTGTTAAGACCAAAAATGCTTCACTAAAGGGCACATAAAAATAAATAACCGATCGGCCAGGGGTCCCTAAACTTTTTTCTACTGAGGGAGAGCTGTTAGATCCTTGTGTCTAACACTTTTGGTGGACTGGAGTCTTTTAGTGATAATATTTACTTATGGATAAAAATGTACCTATTGTTATTATGGTGCCCGTCCCATTGACTGTTTTTCCTGTCTTGTCTTAGTCATGTGATCAATGTTGAAAATCACTCCTACACTGCCATACCACAGGAGTCTGAAAAAATGTTAGCCTCTACTTTATACTGTTTCCTCACTTCTGTCACTTCATAAATACTGCAGCCACTAGAAGGTGACGCTAACTTTAAACGTAAGTGTGGGTTGCAATAATGTGCTGTACAAACGACACATGGGGTCGTATTTCAAGGGGCAGAACAGTGGCATCAGAAGCAAATTGCCCAAATAGTCCCATTAAATTTAAAAGAAGGCCAATATCTCCAACACTGTGTAACTCACACCTAAACATCTTGATGGATAAATAACACTAAAGGTGTTAGAAAAAAATATGTGTTTTTGCTTTTGGCGTGAATTGTCCATTTAAGTGTAAATAAATACAACCCTGAGTCCAAGAAAAAGTTGGGACGCTGTGTAAAGCACAAATAAAAAAACAGAATGCAAAAACCCCCCAAACAGTTTGAACATTAAATATCTTGTCTTTGTAATGTATTCAATTGAAAAAACATCCAAAAGGACTTGCAAATCATTTGTGTTTTTATTACACAGCACCCAAACTTTTTGGGATTCAGGGTTGTATATGGTTTTCATATGCTCACATGTGTGTGCTTAGAATGAAAATTTATGAAAACATGCCTGGCCACGAGCTGCTTTTGTCGCGCATATATGCAAAGACCTGGGTGCTCTCATCCGTAGCTGAGTGAACGCTGCCTCGGCCATCATATGTGTCTCAAAGAGGACAGGGGGACACAGACAGTGATTTACCCCCCCAATAGATAGACAATAGGCCTGTCTGACACTTAAAATATTAAAGAGTGGAATATGCACCGCTACGTTGATCTTCACTATCAATATTTAACATCCTCTTATGCATGTATGCTGAGTTGTCCAATTTCATTAAGGCCATTTGTCATCCTGGAGGGCACTGGTCTTGGGCCCTGAGGAGCCCAGGGACAAACCGAGGGGGGCTAGTGTCACCAGCACCCATGTGGGGGAAGTGATCTGCCTCATTACTGTATATACACTGAATACAGGCAAAAAATAAACAAGGGAGGTCTATTGTTTTGTTGGCTGACACTGGTTCAAGTGTTACTCGTGTGGATGAATCAGTGTTGAAAGAGGTTTTAACACGTGGTCCAAAATGAAAAATATTTATTTTGGCTGCGTATTGGAAAATTGTGGCTCCTTCACAATGCGAGTACGTAAGCATGTGTTTCCTTGATGTGTCAAACAAATCAGCATTTGCTTTTCATTTACTCAGAATTACGCTTTGAATGTCATTGTGTGGGTACTTGTTCCTTTTTCTGTCATTATAGAGAAAACGTATGAGTTCCTAAGAGAAAGGTGCGAGGAAGTATATAACCACAAATTGTGCATTCATCAGTTTGTCTCTGTTCTGTGGGCGTCGCTCTGAGCACGTTGACTAAGACAACGTGGTATACATGGAGCTCTATTTGCTTCCCGTACATTTGGCTCGTGTTTATCACATTTCCTCTAACAATACATCTCGATTCCTAAAGGCACAGAATCTCAAATGTGACATTTTAACAACCCTTATTCCTTTCACGCTGCACCATTTCCTCTTTGCACTTTAGTGTCATTTTCATTCCAAACCTGAATTACCAATTTGTCTTTGTGGCACGGGCAATTTACATGCATCCGTTTCAGTTTTTTTTATATGCAAAATGCACTAAAGTGTAGCATTTTTCCCATCACAAGGATATTTTCCCGGGTCTAATTTCATGGTTTTGATGGTGAGTGAGTCTGTCTCGGAGGAACTGTACCTCTTGTTCTCATAGCTCCTGGGTGACGTCTTGATGACAAGTGTCTTTAATATGCATGGAGAATGGCAGGTCCCACATTTTGTCCCCACAGTTTTGCATGTTGAGGGGAAATTGCCCAGCGTTGGGGCTGCGGTTACTGTAGGAGACGAATGGCAGTTACCATTCAGAAAGAGACCCTGGCTTTTTATGATTATTGCCTCTGTGTACCACCATTAAAAGCAGAGTGGGGGGAATTGTCCGTGCGGCGTTTTTGGCTCGCTGCGTGGTGGCTAGCTTCCAGTAGGAAGGGTTGCACAGACATTTCCCTCGTATGAAGGAGGTACAGTGATCCCGTGCCAAAGCCTAGAGGCCTGCGTCCTACTGTGCCACAGCCAGGCTTAAATGGAATCTGAGGGCTCGTTCGCTTTCAGAAACACAAAACCATGTTTATCAGGTTTGTAGAGACAACAAAGGCTCTAAGCTCTGCAGAATTTAAACATTTCAGCACTGGAGACTCTAAAGGAATATCTACAGATAATATTTGGAGCTTGCAATGACTTGAGAGTTGCTGATCTGGAAGTAGAGGTGTTAATATCATTGTAGGAGCAGGTGTCTTGGCAGGTGCACTGTAATCTTAAACCACCGAGGGTTTGAATCCAGTGCAGTAAAAGAACATGAAAAACTGACTTCTGGATTGTTTGGTATGTATCTGTATGTGCCGATCTTTGGTGCACATGTTGTTCAGTTACTTCTACTGAATGTTACTGATGCTATACAGAAATATTTTGTTTAATTTATTCTAGTTTCTTTTTGCTTTCTTACTTGTAGGCCCAGTTGCAGCAGTTTTACTGTGATATCAATATTTTACAAATATGAAAATCTCTACTACACATTCTACTACAGTGTCTCTACACTTTCTGCTACTATTATTAAAATGAACATCACTGCTTCTGCTGGAAATGTTATTGCTACTGCTGACACTGCTGCTGTTACAGCTAAAGGAAGTCAAAAATGATGACCTACTCATGTTGCCATGTTTAAAGACTGATTTGCATTTGACATTAAGGGTTACATTTGCACAGTTAACCACAAAACTGGTTGTTGTTTAAATTCATTTGTGTTATCTTTTATAATTTGAATGCTGCTTCTTTCATTTGACACATTACTTATAACTGTTAAAATACCACAATACTGAAGTTTTATTCAGTTCAACCAGGAAGTTGCTTTAGATACACAATCTCTTTTACAATCTGACAAAGAGTCATAAAAATGAATTTACAACATCCACATAATAAGTTACTTTTAAAGGTATACCAAGCAGGATTTAAAAATTTAAAAAAATGTATAGATCATAGACAGTATATAAACATGGACGCTCTGAGCCCCCTAAAAGTCAAGCCGAGACATCTTGAGGTATAGGTAATAAATAAATCTTCTCAAGTTTTAAGTTTGGCTCATCGACATGAGCCAAACTTAAAACTTGAACATCAAAAGAATGTTTTTCCCATTGATGGTTTGTCATTTTATGTAGTTCTTATCAAGCTTAATATTTTATCAAGTGTTCATTTTTCTTAGAAGTTTATTTTTAATCAATTATTTGATGCTATAAAACAATGCGTTTCACATCATGAATGACTGATCGCTCTGTGCTCTAACTGAGTCGGGAAATCGATGTCGTGACTCCACTCTCACTACTACTACTACTACTACACAGACTCTGGCTTTAAATGACATCACCAGACAAGATGGTGGCTCCCATTTCCAGGATATTTTAGCTTCACTTATCGCACAGTGGGGGTAAGTGGAGATACGTCCTTCTCCTTTATATACAGTCTATGGTTTACACAAAATCGCTCTCAATCATCACTTATGACCCAATAGAAGTGTGTGTTGGTGTCGGAATCTGCAGAGACTCTGCCCCTTGTATTTATATTATGTATTTGGCTGTTTGGGAGGTTCATGGGTGTCACCGTGTAAGCACAAAGCTGCAAAAATAGCGAACACAGTGCTGAAAAAGCAAAAATACACAGAAGGGAAAGGCCAAGCAGACAAAGGGGAGGAAGAGCTGAGTTTGAAAGTGTGTGCCAGTATGACTCAATTACTGCATAGTATGCCTTGAAAAAAATGTAACTGAGACTGAGAATATAGGAAAAGTAACAGATTTTTTGTGATATTTAAATGGTATGAATCTGTGCCTGCATACTGTGTCGTTCAATCTGTCGTGATTGGTGCTAATACACTGTAAAAGTATTCATTTTATAAGTGCTTCAATTTAATATTCAGTGCTGAAATCTGACTTCTTTTTGCGGATGAATGTTGACAGAGTGAGTGCAATCAATCCTCACTGTTTCCTACATGGGATTTGTTTCGGAAAAAAGATCGAAGTAGTGAAACGGCGCTGAATAAGACACATCAGTCCAACACTGTATAACATGACATGACAGGTGACGCCCAATTATTGAAAGTTGGCAAACTGTTGACGTATCTAAAACCATTGAGACATATTTTACTGAGGAATGGATTCTTAATAAAGTTTCTTGTTAGGATTGTTTTGTCATGGATGCTTCTTTAATGTTGGTTTTCTCAATCTATTGAATTTATAACAGTCAAGATCCTCCTTGTTTTCGTCTTTCTTCTTTCACATGTTGGTTTTCACCTCTCAGCTCCACCATGCCTCACTTCTCACCTGAATCACACTCTCTGCAGTCCATCCAAACACACATACATGCACATTACACTCCACCACACACACTGTCACTTCACTTTCACAACCAACCTCTTGTCTTTCTCTCACACTCAAACACGCACACACACAAACACCTCTGGTGGCCATATCCGCCACACTTCTTACTGGCGCTAATCAATCTTACAATACATTCATCATCAGCACCCCACCGCAGGCTCCGTCCTGCTGAGTGAAATCTCATTTAGGCCTCTTTGGATGTTTCACTGCACTGGAAATACGCAATTACATCACGGACATGGGGGGACCGGGCCTGGCAGGAAGCAGCCACTGACAATTAGACACCAAACAGACCAGGTGTGAACTGTGCTGCACACCACAGAAGAAGAAGAAGAAGAAGAGGAAGAAGACTAAAAAGAAGCAGAAGAAACAAAGTCTATCTATCTATCTATCTATCTATCTATCTATCTATCTATCTATCTATCTATCTATCTATCTATCTATCCATCTATCTATCCATCTATCTATCTATCTATCTATCTATCTATCTATCTATCTATCTATCTATCTATCTATCTATCTATCTATCTATCTATCTATCGCCATCTATCATTGTTGCATTGTAACTTCCAAGCAGCATTTTAATGATGTCGCAGGTGGAGGTGAAGCAAATTTTAACTACTTTATACATTCCTGGGTAGTCGTGATTCCGGAAAACTCACGTTAACACAGGGAGAACATGCAAACTCCACACAAAAGAGCTGCAAACCGGAATTGAACCTGCGACCTCTTGCTGTGAGGCTAGAGCCAACACTACACCACCCTATAGCCCATTCATGACTTTTAGCATTTTCTTTGGAACTGTTTACTCAGTGCTCCTTTTGGCAAACTACCTGCATGCTTGCAAATGCATTGCTTTTAACTATTTCAACCTGCACTCCCTTGTGAACGCATGCACTCTTACATAACTGCAACATGCAGTGTTCAGGTGTTATAGTTGACTAAATTTTAAAATGTGAATGTAATGTTTTAATCAAATCATAATTTCTCTGTTTCCCTATTATTTCAGCTACTCAGTCTCTCCATTCTTCTGCAACCTCATTAGTACCCTCTAGGGTGCAAGTACCCCTGGCTGGGAAATCATTGAAGAAACAAAGATGGATACACCCAATAACAATAAAAGTACCTCAGAATTATACTTAACCCTTTGGAGTTTGGGGCTTTTTTTTTTTGGATGTTTTTGAATACTTTTCATTTTGCCTGTATATACCACTTTATAAAAAGATGTTTACCATGCCATGTTGGTACCATGTGTGTCAACCTCACTTAGATGACCTGATAATAATTTTTTCAACATCTTGAAGACAAAAAACACACACAAAAGAAGAACATTTTTAATAATTATGTTTTTTTTGCTTCCAAATCACAATCATGCTCAATGAAGAATTTCAAATGTTGGTAAACAAAACAACCAAACAACCAAATACATAAGAGGCAAAATGAGGATAACATCTAGTTCTATATTTTTATACAACATATATTTGACCTTATCTCCAGTTTAATTGGCCTATCATCATCAAACAAAAAACTGGCATAGAGTTTCAATCCAGTAGTTTAGAGGGAAGCTGACAGCAGGCTCAATGCTGCTTTGTTTTTATGTTGTGACGTCATAAAGAAGTCATGTGATTGGTGACTCCAAAGGGTTAACACTATTTGTTACTTTCCATAGCTTTTGGTGTCTCAGAATTGAGGAAGAAGAAGGTCCCTATACATGTAGTTAAACAATTGCATCATGAAAGAGTTTGCCAAAGGGTTGATTTGTTTCTGTTTTTATTGACTTTTTGATTATTTTTTTTATACCAAACTAACTTAAATATGAGAGTGTGTTGTGTGTGTGTGTGTGTGTGTGTGTGTGTGTGTGTGTGTGTCAGGAGAATGGAGAGGAATAACACGTAACAATTCCTTAATGTGCTCTTTTTTTTCTATATCGTATATTCACTTGTAAAGAAAACTATTAATGTCAATCCAGTTTCATGATATTGCATGTCCTTTATCCGCCAATAAAACATGTCTGCAGATAGAACAGTCTTTGAATAATTATAACATTAGAGGTGGTGCACAATATGACAGTCAGCACAGCTGGTAGGCACTGAAATGAAACACATAGGTTCATTCATTAATTATCACTTTTTCACCCACTCGGCTGAAGAAAACGTAATCGATATATTTTAATAACGCTTGGGATGAAGCTGGATTGTGACTCTAAAGTGACAGCAGATGAGGTCCTTTCGCTTCATGATCAGAAAACCAGTGTCCTTCACGTGTGTGTGTGTATCTGTCTGCCTGTGCATGTGTGTGCATGGCATAACTCTAACAATCTGCATAAGCATGCAAAGCAGACATCTTTACAGTGCAGGTGTGTGTGTGTGTGTGTGTGTGTGTGTGTCTGCGCGTGCACGTGTGTGTGCAGGGTTCACAGGCCCAGGCTTTGACATTCACGCTACACCACCTACGCACTGGGGTCCCATCTCGGGGTCATTTACATATCTTTGAAAGACAGATTGAAAAGAAAGAGAAAGGAGGGAACGGAGGGGTGGAGGGGGAGAAAAGAGGGGAAGAGATAGATGGAGAGAAAGAGAGTGATAGAGAGAAAGAGAGAAAAAAGAGAGAAAGACCAAGCCTGAAGATTACATTCCCCCCATCTAGAAAATGAGGGGAAAAGGCAGGGTGTGTAGGGGCCTACTGGGAGGATCCTTATTCATATTTGTGTGTGAATTGTTTATCACGGTGACAGAAGCGTGCCAGGGCTGAGATAAAGGCAGCGCTCCATCACGGGGCTGTGACAGCGGGAGGACACGCCGCGCACTCACCGCAGCAGCCCCAGAAATATTATTAATAGATGCTGACTTGATTTGCCACGATTGCAGCGTCTTGGCACCGCTTGATTGTGGCCTGTGAAGTTCCGTCCAAAGGGGAAGCTATTTTTCATGAAGTGACAGAAGTCTTCGCGATTTCTATCCCCCCCCCAATCCCTCCTCCCTCTCCACCCCCCCACCCCCCCTCTGCCCCCCCTCTCCTTCGTCCTTCCCTCCTGCCTTCTTCCCTTCAGTTGAGCAGTTGCATCTCTTTCCAAGGAGCTGATATGCAAGGCTGCTTATTATGAGAGCGGTGTCAGATTTAGAGAGAAAAAGCCAGGCAGGGAGTGGGAGAAATAGTCGCTGCTTTGATGGGATGGCCTGTGAGATGGCCTGTAGATGATATCCGGTGTGTGTGTGTGTGTGTGTGTGTGTGTGTGTGTGTGTGTGCGCGTGCGAATGCGATCGTGTCAAGCATGCCTAAACTTCTGTAGTTTCAAGCAATATCACAGCTTTAAGAATATTGGAAAATGTGTTATCACGTGTGCACATACATAAATTCATAAGTTCACACAAACTGTGTGGTAAACACAGCTTTTTTTATACACACACACACACGTCCACAGCAGTGATGATGCACACATTAGACGCCCCTTCCTCACAGTGAGGCTCGGATGAAGGCAGAGCAATTTACAGTACAGAGCTCGGAATCCTTTCCATATTGACAACATGTGATATTCCTCCTTGAACACCCTCATTCAACAAAATATCTCGCTGGCATTGTGGGAGTCTTGCTTTCACTTTTCCTCTCCATTTAAAACACACACTGGGTGTGTGCTTGTGCAGCCATGAGAGGGCATCGCAGTCCCAGATGTGTGAAGAAAAGTGTGAATAAACTTGGTTTTTCACTGTCAAAGTTCAGCTTTATGCACACATTGTCTTTGACAAATGGGTTTGCGACTCTGAATTGAATTTCAATCCGGGGCCACCAACAAGTTTCAGAGGCCTCCTCCGCCCCTAAGTGCCAAACAGCACGGAAAAGATCAGTGAGGATATTTGACAATGAAATAGAGAC
The DNA here is from genome assembly GCF_030273125.1 of Centropristis striata. NCBI lineage: Eukaryota > Metazoa > Chordata > Actinopteri > Perciformes > Serranidae > Centropristis > Centropristis striata. Next base: position 6,487,750 of record NC_081534.1, read on the forward strand.
AGAAACCTTTGTATTGAACAATGTCATCTCAAACCGCAGACATGCCTCGCTGAGGGGAGTTGAAAGCCGGTAGTACAGTGAGATCACAACATCTGTAGACCGCCGTCATAACGGCAGGGCCGCTTCACCCTTTCTGACCTTGTTTGCTTACACACTTATCAAAACGACCATGAGATCAGAACGCGGCGGAGTTTCTCAGGTCTCTCTTTGTCGCCGCACACACACACACCTGTGCCTGGCAACCGCAGGCTCTGTCCTCATTGGCGTGGAGACGGGAAGGAGCTGCGGTCACACACACACACACACACACATACACAAACATACATTGCAGCGTAGTGCTGTGCCGGTGGGGCCCTAACCTCATACAGGATGTGCGCTTGTCTCTGTACAGCCCTTATCTCGCTGTGCTGCACTGCTACTGCAGCCCAGAGGCCACAGTGTGGGTGTGACACCTGCCAGGGAGAGAGAGAGAGAGAGAGAGGGAAGGAGCAGGAGAGTTGACAGAACAAACTGAGAGATGAAGAGAGTGAGATAACACTTCACCTTTTACTTTAAAGAAGCGACATTCGTGATTTGACTAAGTATCGAGTCGCTCTCAGTCTCGGTTTTTCTCACACAATGAGTCAATGCGATTTAAATTAGAAAAGTGCACTCAGTATAGTGCAGAAGTCCACCAGGTGTGTGCACATAAGGGAGGTATCCCAATCCAAATCTGTTATTCAAGAAAAGTACAAATAAGTTACTCCTCATTACTTTTTGAAAATGAGGAAATGTATGTAATAAATAATTATATGCCGATATAAAATGTGTTGCATACAACTGCATTGTAAAATAATATCTGGTTAGAAAATACAACACTTTACTGGACTTCTTGTATAAACCATGTTCACCTCCGGTCTTCTATCTACATACAATAACAGAGACAGACAGTTTTGTTGGTTAAAAAGATACAGATACAGATAATGACAACTCTGTATACTTCTACTTCATGTTGACCAAAAAGTTCCCCAGTGTATCACCACCACAAGTGGTAAGTTAACCGACAGCAGTATTTCAAACAACCACTGCTGGAATGTTTGACTGAATGAACAACTATTGTCTTACCTCAGTGTGCAAATCTGAACTGGAATAATTCCTACAAAAGCAATGAAAAACGTGATTATATGCTGTCTCCAGCACAGTGAGGAGTCAGCCGATTATGGCCGTATTTCAAGTTGAATCTAATTTTGAAGTGAAATTTTGAAATGTTGCATTAAAGAAAATGCAAATTAGGCATGTTTCCATCAACTGGTTCAGATTGAATAAACTAAGCTGCATAAACACACTTTGGTCAGAAGATGGCAGTGTAATGTATTGCTGTAGGCTAATCCATCAGTAAACAGTAGAAGAAAAAGAGATAGTGTGAGAAAAAAACAGTAATAAAGAGATCATTTTAAAAAAACAAAAAAACAAACAAACAGAGGTTGTTAATGGGACAACTTTGGCCACCCATGAGAGAAAATTAAGATAAGTCTTCAGAAATTGGATTCAATTGGGCAACGTGAGTTAAATGTTCACCATGTAACAATTTATTCTCCTGTTTAACATATTTGCTCTTTTTCGACATGGATAAAAACCACCTCAAGAGAGCGTAAAAAAACTTTTATGCGCATTTCTCGAAAATGTTATCGTATTTTGGTGTTGAGAGAAATTTGTTGATGAAAAAAAGACTAATGACTACTAATGACTACGAGTACTTAAGAGACTTAAGTCGGAGAGTTAAGTCGGCTCAGTTTTATGAAACTAGAAGAGCTAAGGAATCCATTGGTACCAACCATATTATCTTGTAGAAAAGGGGGTAATAACATATACTGTAACTCTGGTTAAGTTGAGCAAGGGGAAAATTGACATGTCCATTTTTCAAGGGGCCTTTGACCTCTAACTTCAGAACATCTGAATGTAAATTGATTTTATGAGTACCTACTTTATGCTCATAATTTCTTTTTTTTTAAATTAATTTACGCTAATCTCATGCAGTTATTTGCTCAAAAAACATCCCGTTTTAACCATCGAGGATGAGTGCTGACCTGCTATCTCACCCTAAAATCCCTGGTCCCCCCAACCCAATTCTCTTTATAAGGGGGCGGGGAAACAAGGGACTAATGACTCATTCCAAAATAAAAGTTTACCAACATCTATGACATTGCCTGGCAACTGGATGTCCTTCCTCGAAGAAATATGGTATTACTGCAATGGGCATTTTCAGCTATTTTGCTAAACTTTATGTTCACTGTGAGTATAGAAAAATGAAAATAATGTGTCTAATTCTAAAGACAGTAATCCTGACTTCTGGTGTCACATGGGATGTGAACTCCAGGCTCCAAGATAAAAGTCCTGGGCTTCATCCATTGATCCATCACAATAAACACTAAGCTCTGCTCTATACTACATTACCTCACAGTCTGGCAGAAGACTGCACACTTCTCCCATCTGCAGTCAAACACAGCTTGGATAAAAACTTGGCATAAACGTGTTTGTATGTTTGAAATATGGGACACAGATGTGGAGTGGACATCACAGTGTGGCCGTCTGATGAGAAGCGTTGCAAATTTAAGAGAACCAATCAAAAACAAGAGAATGGAGCCTGTCTGGGTGTAGAGACAGCTCCTCGACCAACTCACTCTTGATGGTGTTGCACTCAAATATGTCCCAAGGGTTTTAATGTTCCAGGTTATTGGGAAATATCCCCCCACCCCCAAAAGAAGGCATTTCTGTATGGTGATTTTTGTAGATTTTTTTTGTTTTATCTTGATTCCAAAAAAGTTAGGGTTAAGGTTAGTTGGGATGCTGTTTAAAACATAAATAAAACATTTTAAAGCCTTTATGACACACATTCAGTTGAAAACTGTACAGAGAATTTATGTCAAAACTGATAAACTTTTGTTTTTGTAAATAAACACTCTGAATCCTGATTCATTTTTGTTTTAATATACATTTTACACTGTCCCTTTGTGGAATTTGGGTCGTACATAAGCTTTTCACCAAAAAAACCAAAATACAAATGCAACCCCTTTGTAATCACCAACATTTAGGCTACATAAGTAAGTTATTCATTTTTTGTTACGAACTGTAATGGATTACAATTACATTTGTTTTGTTATTTAATTATGTAATACTTTTACCTGTAACATATGTTTCCACAACACTGCTCATAAATGTGCACACAAATATGAAGCTGATGGGTCCAGTAGTGTGCAAGATCAGCTGAGGACAGACACACACACACACACACACACAGGACCAAACACATGATCCCCTCCAGGCTTGGCGGAGGTAATGAAATTGTATTTGTTTTGGGTGACACGCTGAACACCCTGATCCCACAACCATCGCTGGGACTGGTTGCCACCCATGTTGCCCTGCACCGTGATTTATCCCAGCTGTGTCTTCATGCACACACACAGAAACATTCCCCCTCACTATATTCCACACATGCATTACTTTGAAAACTGCAGGAGATCTATTCAGCCTCCTGACAAATAGTCAATGTTCGGTATCGGCTGACAAATTAATTCCAATAATATTCAAATACAGCGGCGGCGGCAGCAGCAGGTCATCTTTATTCAGCATTATGCTTTCTGCACTGAACATTGTTTATTCAATCTGCACCCGTGCCGGCCGCCGTCTACTTTGGAGTGTTCTGTTTTTTCGAGCAATCTATTTCTGATATTGCTCTATTTTCCCTGAGACAGAGCGATATTTTCACACTGGCCTCGTAATATTACACCACCCTTAATGGAATCACGGTGCCTCCGCTCCTACAACCCCCGCCCCCCCCCCCCTCGCGATTTGAATAAACGCATTCAATTAAATCAAACCTGGAATACTGTAGCTTTTAATTGAAAGGGAATTATCCTCTATATGATTTCAGAAACGATCTCTGGGGAGGTAGTGGTGCTTTTCAACAACTCACCAATTAGACACTTGTCTCTTAAATGGAAACTACCTCCAAAGGAAATGCCCCGCATTAGGGCTTAATGATTTGGGCACTTACCAATTACGGTAGCAATGAATTTCTTTTCTCGTTAAAACAAGACATCATTTTATGGATTCATAAAAGCTGCGGTTCTGTATACTGTTTAAGTGATGGAGGGACACTGCGTGGTTACTTATTCAATATAACATTATTATATACTATAGTATACATTAGAAGAAGGAGTTAAAGTTTGAGTTATGCCCCAACACTACATTTACCAGCTGTACAATTATTAAAAAACTGATTTAGGTTTGGTGCTTAAAACAACATTTGTAAAAAAGAATTTCCCTAATGCAATTCTATGATTTAATTTATTCCCCTGGGATCACGAATCTGTCGGCCTATGAGGTTTTATTTCACATTAAGTCTTATATGATCAAAATGATATCCATTTAGTAGAGCCATAATATTGACAAAAGAGGGCAGCAGGCTGCTACTGACTGGCCAGACCTCCTCTGTTTGAGAGAAGACGAGACTTGGCCCAGAGTAAATCTGGGCCTGGTTTCGCTCACAGAAGAGGGCCTGCCTGTCTGCTCGCCTGCCTCCTTTTGGCTGCCTGTCTGTGTGAGTGACTGCGAGATTGGTTTATTTTAGTTCATCATCTCCCTCATCAATCTTTTACATGGGACTGGGTCAGCAAAGATGACAAAAGTGAATCGCTTATGTGGTCCAAAGTTTCTGGCAGCGACTCGGTGTGAGTAAACACAAAAGACTTGCTCTTCCCTTTCTTCTTCAACACCCACCCTCCCTCCTTTCTCTCCCCTGTCACCCGCTCCTACTTTCTCTCTCATTCCCCATCACACCCCCACCACCCACACCACTCACCCCTTTCCAGAGATATATGAAGGCAATGTGTGGATCTGGTTGGCTTTGTGAACTAGGTGCCAGACCACATCTGAGAAGCTGTGCTGAGGGAGCAGATTGCATGGTGACGTCTTTCTCTCCTCTCCCTGTTCTCTCTCGTCTTCTCTCCTTCTCCTTCTCCTCCCTTCTCATGAGGTATTGGAAGTGACCGTTGACTGACATATTTCTCCTGTCTGCCACGCATCTAACTATTTCTCCCTGCAGCCACATGTCCACCCCGGCTTAATTCCCATTCATGTATTCTGCTGACTGGCTACCGTAGCGCAGCCCCTGTGGGTGGGGGCACATTACGGGCGGCAGAGTGACGATGGCCCACCGACGGTTCTAATCAGGAATGAGATGCAGAAAGAAAATGGTAGATGAGCATGGAAAAAGAGGAGTCTCCACTTGGCCTTTTGAATTCAAACACATGTCCGATGTTGTAAAGACTTGTCAAAGTGGAAAGAAAAAAAGACACGGACGGAGGGAATGAAATGCTGGGACACACTGGTTAGCGAGTGTTATTAGTGAAGCCTGAGACATCTCACTGGGCCATATGGAATTACTGAAAATGAAAACCAGAACCTCTCCAGTACAACGTCTAATAGAATAAATTCCTCACTGCTTCCCATACATTTACCGTGAACCAGAAGCAGATATGTATAATTAACCTTTCATGAACTTTTCTGACCATTGACTCTAATTTTAGGTCCCCAAACGTTCATGCATGTCAAGATGTTTTTGAATTTTTTGGCTTTTTGTCTTTGTTTGACAGCAACTGTAGAGAAGACAGGAGCCATGGGGAGAGAGAGGAGAACGGCATGCAGCAAGGGTCAAGTTATGGGGTTTACTCTTAAAAGTACCATATGAAACTTTTCTATGTCTAAAAACAACTAGACCTATGTTACATATTTTGTTGAGTTTTGTACTGACATTATTGCAAATGTTTCAAACAATTTAAACCCGAAGAAATACGTAATTTTATCAAGGTAAAATCAGTCTGTTTCACTCGGTCCTCTGACAATGGCATTATATAACCTTTGTGCACGCGTCAGCATTGTAGTCGTCTGCCAGAAGCTGTCATAAATGACCTTTCATTCTGTTCTTAGCCACATTATCATCATATACTTTTTAGGTATTGCTGGTTTTTAACTATATGTTTGATTAAGAGAACCCTGGTTCCCCCCAAAGAGAAAAATAATCAGAGCTACAAGAATTATTTTTTCTTGATAGATCAATTTATCAATTTGAAAATGTCAGAAAATATTGAAAAAAACTCATTTTTACTCAACAATTTTACTAAAGTTCAACCTTTTAGATATTGAAATAGTTATATTTAGATTTTTTAAGATATTTCTTGTTTTTAACTATATATTTTATTAATTATAATACTATATATATATATATATATATATATATATATACATTTATACTGTATTTGATAAAGGGAACCCGAGTGCCTCTGCCACCCAAAAAAGATCAAATACAAAAATACATCAAATACATCAATTAAAAAAAAGACACAGAACAATTTTCCTAAAGCCCTAAAGTTAACATAGTCAAGTGTAATTTCCTTTTAAAAATGCTGATTAATTTTCTGCAGACTAACTAATAGTTTCTGCTCTAATAAACAGTACAGTTGGTTCTTAAGATGAATCAAGAAGACTTTTCACACAACAATGAAATGGAAAAATTCCTCTTTTTTTACCTTTTAATACCATTCTCCATATCCAACTCACTTCCTTGATTTAATATCTTTAATATTTTAATCTTTTATCCCAAGCTTTTCCCAATCAGTTTTTTATTTTGTCAATGCAGGAAGGCAGGTCGAACATTCTGTATCCTTATGTAAATCATCTGCTGCTGCATATATCATACTGAACATAAAGTATTCTTACATAAGCATACATACATAATACCATTGTCTGTTCATGTACATTATAGCTCTCATTAACTGCCTGGAGAGCACTCTTCTTTGCTCCTCTGGTCCTTAAAGTCCCCCCCTCTGCTGTCATCTGCCCCTTTCTATCCCCCTCAGTCCCTCCATCCCCCATCCTGAATGGCACATGAAGAAGAAAGCAGAATAAGAGCAGAACTAATATACATAGAAAAAGAAAAGACAAGGCACCACTCAGACAGAATATACCATAAATTACCAAAAATGTGCAGTTCATAAAATCCGTATAAATTATGTGTCTACCCAGTAGAGTGTCCCCATACTGCAGGTGTCTGACTCTTCATCATTGTATCGACTTTCAAAAGAGTCACTACAACATGATACACTTGAACACTTTTTTGCGCATTTACTCTCTATTTCCCTGGTTCAACAAAGTTGCCGTCCTTGTGGCTGCAAATGTAATAATTTCCATATAATTTAGGATTTGACACATGAACTTTTCTTTTAAACAGTCCCAGTGTATTATGTCTCATCCTGCTGCAGCTGGACTCTCCCTCTATGACATTACAGAAAAAAGACCGCGTCCTCATGACTTAAAGGTTACGAACAAACACTAAACAAAACTTGAAGGGAAACAACTGGAAAGAAAAACTTCGCCAAACTGCGAAAAACACAACTCTCCAGGAACATGTGACTCACCAAACAAACTGTTTAGCCACAGACGTGATCTGCTCCTTTCCAATACGGCCTCCGCCGCCCTTTTCACTCACTAACTCGCACACATACAGCGCACACAGAAGACGGGTGCAGGGTCGGGCCGGAGCACATGAGAGAGACTCTTTGAAAAATAAGCCCTCATTTGGGCAGAGTGGATTCAGATGGCTTGGCTGCAGCTCAAAGGCGAGCAGCTCTCTGGGTCAGCTTATTATTTCAATGGATGCAAGGCGCTGATGTTCTCAAGTGTGGTGCACTTCAATCAAGCGACCCGGCAGCTCAGCACATGGGTCAAGGCTACAGTCTCATCTATCGGGGTCTAAAGACCGAGGCCCTGGGTTGCAGCGCTGCCATCCCAAAGTCTCCTGTATGAGACGAAGTGGGCTCCCATAAAAAAAAAAAGAAAATGCAGTAAATTGAATTCGGCTGCGGCAAGGGAATCCCAGACCTGACCAGGAAAAAAAAAAAAGCAGAAGAAGAAAGAAAAATTACTCAAAGATGCCAAGTTTTGCAGGAGTGAGGGAGAGAAAAGACAGATGTTTAATTTCCTTCAGTGTGCGAGCGGCGGGGCTGAGAGGTGTGGATTTGTCGGGAGGGGGGGGGGGGGGGGGGGGGGCTTCTCATGTTTGCATTCTGTCAAAGTGTTTGTGTTTGTGCAGAAAAATATTTTCGACTCTTATTTTTCTCAAACAGAGGAGAGCGTAATTAACATAAGCAGACTCTCCAAACAAAAACAAACAATTAAACTCATGAGTCACAAAAAAGTATGGAAGTAATCTTTGTTGTTTCGTCTTTATCTTACTTTTCTGGCCAGTCTCAAGCGAGTCCTTGTTCGTGCATTATATAAACATATTTTTTGTTTGTTCGGCTTCGGGGCCGATTATTACCATAAAGGATTGCTTTCCCCACTTTTAATGTTGCGGTGGAGAGTTTCATAAACACTGGCCGTAATTCAATCACACTACAATTTGACCACACAGAGCAGGGGACACCTCACACATACGCAGAAATATGCTTGTGCACACATACTTGCAAGCACAAAACAAAAACAAACAGCTCAGACTAATAAACACTTAACACAACAGGGTGAAACACAATCACAGCTGAATGAGAGCCATCATGTGCGCTTGACCGAGCCTGAGCCTCTCTGACTGGTCAAAGGCAGCCTTGCGAGAAGGTTAACTGGACTATATTTGTTGTTATTCCACCGTGGGCATCTGTTCCATTGCTTACATTAGCAGTTATCGACTGCGCCAATATTAGTCATGGCCCCGGAGTTGTGTAATTCAGACTTACCAAAGCGTACCATCCACCACCATGGTCTGTTTCCCCCTCTAGCCATGCCCTGATAGGGTAATGTGGGGTGTAATGATGGCCAATTAGAAGGGATCACAAAGCAGGACATGCAAACAGAGCCCAACAAACCAGACCCCGCGGAGCTGCGACCTGCTGTGGCTGCCGGCAACTTTTCCTTTCTCCTGGAGCTGATCTCTTATCAGTGTTAGAGTCTCCACGTTCAGATTTCATGTGAGGCAAACTGATCTGAAATCAGAGTCCTTGAGAAGCTTGACTTACAGTACAGCGGGGTCCTTGACTGCGCTGGGCAGTGTCAAATAGTCGGACCACCCAGTTTCTCGCTGCACTGTGAGGCCATTGTGCATCCATGCAGGCAGCACCCTGATTCATAACAGAGCTGATGGTCTACGTCTGAATGAGTGCAGTATGTGGCGAGTGGAGATAACCTCCAGCACATTGTATCAGTAATTGGCCCTGATGAATTGAACAGCCTTTGAGATTTGCTTGGTGCAAATTGAATAATGGTTGTTTTCCTGCTGTAGATGTGTTCGATAATGACGCCACACAATGACCTGAGCGCACGCAGGACGTCAGCTTGTTTGTGTACCTGAGTATTTGTGTGTCCTTGTGTTTGCCTTTCTCTTATGGTACTGTATATAAACAGTTTAACCCTTGTGATGAGGTGACATTGGGTTTTTCTGTAGAAAAACCACAGACACACATGACTCTGTGTGTAAATAATAACAATAATAACAAAATCAACCTTAGAAAAGTATAAACCCAATGTAGCGACCGCTTTGTGTGTCCAGACATTTCACCTTTGCTGCAGTGGAAAATGTTGTAAACATTATTGACTGAAGAATTACATTCATGTTTTACACAGTTAAAAAATACTCCAAGTGAACAATGGGCTGCTGGTCTTTTAACAACATTATTATGCTTCCATGATTCAGGTGGATTGCTGTATGTTATCCATAGACTGTATGAAAGAAGAGGATTTAGCCTCCCTAAACTCACCAGTGTCGCCAGATGTACGATTATTATTTGTGTGATGGATGATTGCCAAAGTGCTATAATGTCAATAATTTGACCATTTTCTGACACTTACAATTAGTAGTTGGTTTTTACTCTTTCACTCTCTCTTAATTTCTGATCAGAATTGAAGAATGGATCCCCTATCTATGTTTACACATTATCTTCTCACGTGACCTCTTTCCAGCTAATCATGCTTGGTGTGGGCAATGATGAATATGACTTGCAATTACGACAAAAAAGTCATCCATTGTCCTAAACCTCTTATCTGCACTCTGGTCACAGGGAGCTGGAGCCGATCCCAGCTGACATTGTTCGAGAGGCGGGGTTCACCCTGGACAGGTCTTCAGACTATCACAGGGCCGGCACATAGAGACAGACAACCATTCACACTCTCATTCACACCTACGGGCAATTTAGAGTCACCAATTAAACCTAAGGGCATGTTTTTGGACTTAGGTTTTTTGGACATTAAACTCTACACAGAAGAGCCACAGGCCAGAGTTGAACTGGCGACCCTTTTACTGTGAGGCAAGAGTGCTAACTACACTGTGAAGCCCCTGCTTTATAAATAAATAAAAGTTGTTTAAATATGCTTTTTGTAAAATATATTCTAATTATGTTAATTTTGGCCAGCAGAAACTGAAAACACTGTGACTTAAAACGGGCAACACCCAAATACAAGTTCAAGGCCATAACATACATTATGGCCCTAAAGCCCCATGCTTAATCATCTATTTTACTCCTAATTGGATCAAAATGTATAAATTAAACACCGTGCTGTATTAAAGGAGACTTGAAACTAGCAATTGAGATCACAAATTCATTAGGAAACTATATGCTGAGTTAATAAGTAAAGTTAGAAGTAGGTTCATTTTCTCATAGATTTCTATACAATCAATTGCACCCTGATGGCCGAAAAAAAGAATGTAGGTTTAAGGCACTTCCATATTGACTTTGCTTTTTAGACCCGGGGTAACATCCACCATCCCACATACATTAACATTGCTCAAACTCCCTGTTAGACTACTTATGAAAACAGTGTAATAAAATTCCAATAACATAAATCCAAATTATCTTGTTTGGGATTTTGGAGGGGGAAGAGCACTGTCAACACCAATCACAAATATAAAGATCAAAAAAATGTATTATATGTTTCACATCTGGGGTTTCTGAACCCTGAACAAAAGTAATAAGACACTTTGTGCAGCAGATACTAAAACATGTCATTAGGTCATGTTTATAATTCATTCTCATAAAATCAAAAGTCAAGAACCAAGGTGATAAAAGAGTAAGTAGCATGTATCTGAGATGTTAAAAAATGGCCTGGAACATTTAAGGGTAAAACAGCGCCTTAAAAACCCAAAGTCTTGCAGTACTTATTATTGTAACGCTCTCCGGATGACACTTCAGTCTGTGTATGCAAACATGACCAAGTCTCTCCCAAAACTGCAAACCACACATGCCAGAATGTTAATTTGCGATGTTTATGACAGAAATGATCTGGAGCAGCTACAACTGCAATGAATATATGACTGGCAAAAATATCACTCATAAATATGTTTTAAATCTGTGTTGTGTTAACAGTTTTTCAGCAGAAAGACCCACAACACAAGAAAATCACCCTGAGAACTGTCTACCCAGTGTCGACACTTCAGAATATAGCCTATGAGTGGCGTCATAAGTGCCTCTTGCCTTATTTGTAGCTATGGGATTAACTCATTCATGTGCACGATTCATATTGTGAACCGATCAGTGCCAATGAAAAACACATGAATTTAGTTTCAGGGTGGATTCTCACTGTTAATACTTGAAGTCTGAATCGCATTTGTTGTAACAGAAGATGGAAGAGATATAGAAATGCTTCAGATGTTTAACAGCCAGTTTTACCAGCAGTAAAATTGCCTCACTTCATATACAGTAGTACCATTCAGTGTCTGCTGGGTAACATGTGGGCATCTTGATACAGTATGGAAAAAATATAAAGCACGACCACAGACGGCGTGTGGGGTGTTACTCATTACACAAGATAACATTTGGATAGCATGTGAGTTCACCTCTAAATGAATCAGTCACACTGGGCACAAAGAGTCTGCAACTGTTAATCCTGCAGAACAAGTTGTACTAAAAGATAAGTTTTATCACTATGATTATTTATAATTTAGTTGGACTTCTGAGTTCCTGGCTGTTTTCATAAAATAATTAAATGCATAAACCTGTTTTTACTTATTATGTTAACTTTACTCTGAAATTGCATCTTGAATGTCTTCAATTTTATGTGACTCTTGTGAATGTATTATGTTGTGCTTCTCTTCACAGCCATGGTGGAAGACAATCTGATCTGTTGCATCCCTAAACGGCCAGATAATGGCTGGGCACTGACAGAAAAATTAACTATTTTAGCTACACATGTGCACAACTGAGGTTGAAAATCCAGGTAAGAATGAAGAAGCCACTTTAAGGCTCTTGTTATCAAATTAAAATTACTGTATTTATCCCCGAGGGGAAATTCAGTTAGTCTGGTAGAGTCTCTGTTAGAATGAGACAGCCTGATGGCTGTAGGAGAGAAGGATCTTTTGTATCTCTCCGTCCTGCAAAGGAGAGAGAGGAGCCGTCCACTGCTGTTTTTTGGTCCATTAAGGTTTTGTGTAGCAGATGATCTGGATATTTCAGGATGACCTGGAACATGTTGACAGGTCATCTCTCCACCACCTCCTGCAGTGTGTCCAACCTGGCTCCAACCACAGAACCAGCTCTTTTATGTCAATTAAAGGGACAGATCACCCAATAATCAACTCATCATCTCTTACCTGTAATGCAATTTGCAATGTCTGTCATGTGATTTATCAGTCTAGATTGATTTGGTGTGAGTCGCTGAGTGTTGGAGATATCAGCTGTAGAGATGTCTGCCTGTTTTTGAATATAATGGAACTATGTGGCATTTGCTTGTGGTGCTAAAAGTAACAGAACACATTTACATTTTTGGTACTTAAGTTAAATTTAAATAACTCAACAGGAATGTTTATTTTTCAACCAATTTATGATGCTAACGCTAGCTAAAATCTGATGACAAACGCTAATGACTACAAATAAGAAGGCTCCCTTTGTCTACCTCTGTCTGAAATGGTGACATGCCTTTGTTTGAATCATTGGTTCGAAAGCCCAAAGAAGTGATCTTTTTCTAACCCTAATCAAGTGTTTTTCCCGCCTAAACCAATCTACGTATCCACAGCCTTGTCACACCATCAAACACAGAAGCATGTCTGCAGTGGACGACACTGTGGACTATTGGGACACATAAATCTATGCTTGGACCCAATGGAATGTTGGAACAATGAGTAGTCTCCACTAAAGTGAAGGACCCATTGTTTCCAAAAAAAAAAGACCATGAATTTCGAGTCATAAATCGGCCCTGTTATCATTACTTGCTGTGTGAGAATAAAAGCTTAAAGTGTAGCAATACTTAGTGAGGATGGTGGGGCTTTGAAAAGGATTAATTACAGTTGACTATGACAACACATAAAATAGGTAGCTGACCCTTCACTTGTATGTGTTCTGTCCATGAAAAGCCCCCAAATATAATTTTAAAAACAAAAAAAACAAAAATCAAAAAACAAACAAAACAAAAACACATAAACTAATACATATTAAGTACAAGCCTTACGGAAAAAAAGTGTTTCATTGCAAAGGTGTTTGACTCTGACACACTCTTTCTGCTGAAGCGCATTGTGCTGCAGGCTTTGCAGTTTCCCTCCTGTTTACAATGAACGTGCACAACAGCTGACATCTGACTTTCCCTTCTTCTTAGTTTATTTCATCGACGCTTCATCAACAAATGCACAAGCTCACATAAATTATGCTCAGCCACGCACGAGCAGACACAGCTGATACACATGCACTTTTTTTTCTGCCTTTCAGATGCCTCCAGTGGGTCCCGAGACGATTGACACTCTCTGGTTTCAACTTCTGTGACCCTTGCAGCAGCCTGTGAAGTAGGCACAGAACAGCAGAGCGAGGCCCTTGGAAATATCTGCGGTCAGCTGCACGGGGAGGAGGGAGCGAAGGAAAGAAACTTGCTTTTAATAAACAAGATAATGGGTGCCATACGCCCCTTCTCACACCACCACTGCCTGCAATCTCTCCCTCACTCTCTCCTTCTCTTTCTCTCCCTAGACCTCACCCACTCTATCTTACTTTTTCTATAAAAATTGCATTCATTGTTTAAGAATGGGGTGAAAGACGGAGAGAGTGTGAGAGAAAGAAAGCAAGGTTGGGGGAAGGGGGGGGGGGGGGGGGGGGCAGATCTTCAAACCAACAATTAACTGGCGTCAGGATGTTTATGGGCAGAGTTAGTTTAAGCGACCGGCCCTCAGTCAGATCAGCTGTGGCCTTAAACACTCATTCTCTTTAATACTGTAACTACATAGAGAGAGAAAAAGACACTTCATAATTCATTCTCAGCCCTCAGACTTCTTTTGCATTGCAAGAAAGTCGATTCACACCAAACTCAAAACTCTCTTTAATTGAATTCTTACATTTTGTCATCGGTAAAGAAGTCCTTCCAGCAGTGTGAAGAGTCAACAGGTCACTCAGCCACTCAGAATAGGAACAAATGCCTGACAATACCTTCCTATCTGCCTCAATCTGGTTCCAAGAAGTTTGACAGCAATCTGAGTGCGTTCCAAGAATCACAGAGAGGTGAGGATGGGCTGAGGGGCTGACACACAAAAACTCCAACGATGAGATTTTAACTGGAAAAAGACAGAGCGTGCTCAGACACACGAGCAGGGAAAGTTGTTACGCTGTTTGTCTCTCGTGTTGGGGCCAGCCTCGGCCAAAGAGATGGCAGAGAGAGCCAGTTTAATATGCAAGAGATCCAGCAGTGGTTTTATATGGTTGGCTGGCACTTACTGCAGTGTGTGTGTGTCCAGTGGTGGATTCAGGCTGTCTGGGGGGCAGGGGCGAAAAAAATTAAAAGGGAACCAGCTGCACACAGTTAGGCACCAGCGTGTAGAAAGTTTTCTAACATGTAGGGCATCATATAATGAGCTGCGTCATGTTTTCTCAATTTTAAGGCCGCCCTAAAGGGCTCTTCATTGTGTTTTCTTCACTGGAAGGGCACTGCATCAGGTTTTCCTCATTTTTCAGGCACCCTAGAGGGAACATTGTCTTATTTTCTTCATTGGATAGGTCCTCTAGAGGGAACTGCATCTATGTTTTTTTTACTCGGAGGGCACCTCAGAGGGTATTTCATCTCATTTTTTCTTAACTATAATGGCACTTGATCACATTTTCTTCACTGGAAAGGCACTCTTGAGGGAAATGTATCTTATTTTCTTGACTTGAAGACCACCTTAGAGGGCACTGCATCTTTTTTTCTTCACTGGAAGGGTCCCTGAGAGGTGACTGCATATCATTGTTTTCACTGGAACGGCGCTGCTTTTTGTTTTTTCCACTGGAAGGGAACCATAGACGGCCCTTTATTACATTTTCTTCATTGGAAGACCACCTTAGAGAGCACTGCATCTTGGTTTTCTCCACTGGAAGGGCATCATAAAGGGCACTTTTGCTGCATTTTTCTCAAACATAGGGGCACCAACATGGGCGGTCCACCCCCGCCCCTCCCTGAGTCCAACAGCATGTGTGTCTGTATGTAAGCCAAGATATGCTTAAGATAATGTGGATCGAATGAGGTGCAACCAATCCTTCTCTAGCACTGCCCTGACACAAATTAGTGAAGGATTTCACAATGTTCGCAGCACAGGGTGTGGGAAACCAATGTGAGCGTGTCTTGTTTCTCTTTTTTGCACAGTTGGATCATTTATTTCAAATATGTTTAGACAATCTTGGGTGTCATAGAATATCTAAGGGGCAGAGTAAGATGAGGCAGGTTTAGTAGTTGATTCAGTTCACCTGGTGTCTCCTTTATTCATTTATTTCTGTTTTCCTTTCCCAATTAACAAATTAGACTACAGTTTTTAAGAACATCATTCAAACAAACTCACGCCGTCATGTCCTAACCTCCTGATCTTAGTTGTCAAACTAACAAATTGCCTTTTATGTGCTTGACAAATCAGCTAAAACACAACGGTTCAGAACTTCACTAACAACTATTTTTATGTGAACTGCAGGAGATCAGATTAACCGTCTTTGTCTTTTAAAGAGCTGCAGTCCTGAGGAAATTAAAAGAACTACAGAGTCAGTGAGTAACCTTGTGTTTCTACTAAAAAAAAGTAGCACAGTGAGGAGCTTGGCTGCATTTTCTTAATGTTCAGTGCCTCTTATCTCAGCTACACCCTACCAGGCAACACAAACCCTAATATTGCCCAGACTTTTCTCCTTTTGAGACGTCTGTCTACCTTTTTAAAATACAAATTTGAAGTGCTGTTATGGGGTGCAGAAAATGCGGAGGATCAGTGTTTTGGATCCTTTCAGTGTCAGAGCCCATGATTCTGTATGAACACGTAATTTACATCCAAGGCAACAAAGTGGTTTCCACCACAGAGTCATAGCTGTAAAACCGCTGCTAACTGGTTGATGTGGATCCCAGCGTCTTGTGAAATGTAATGTCCCACAAGATCCCGTCCTAGCCATCGCCCTGCTACACTGGGACTTTTTTTTATTAGCACGTCCTTTCTTTTTTCTCTCTCTTTCTCTTTTTCCCCACTCTTCATTTTCATTGTCTTTCCTTCCATTTTTGCTCTCGTCTGCTGGTGCTGTTAAGCCCTCTGAGACCGCCGCCGCTGTGGTGTTGCGGCAAGTATTTTTGGCTCGACACTGCTTACATGCAAAATGCAAATTATGGTGAAATCCGTTGCTCCACGATCTAATTTGCTGCTAAAACCGCATTTTATAGTGATATCTTTTCTGTCACCCCTTGCTCGTTTCAGATTTTCACTGACACATTAGTTATAGTGCCTCATATTTCTGGCAAGAGAGCATCTGTTTTATTCAATTATATCACTTGACTTGAAATTGACATTTGGTAATGGATACAGTGCTGATATTAAAATGTACTCACCCTACCATATCTGCATTGCTGCCTTTTTATGTGACTTTTCTACTCAATTACATATAATCACAGGATGAGCACATGTCCTCCCAGGTATATTCTATTTCAACATTGTTTGCAGCCAGCATGGGGGCAGGGGATTCCCCCCCTATTTATGCAGTATTAGTGCAGCCCCTTGGCCAGACACTTGGCCGGCCCTCTCCCGTCTGGCACGGCATAAAGAAGGGCTTGCCAGGACACGCTGGAGAGCCAGGCTGTAGCTGCTCCGCTCGGAGGAATGTGTCAGTCATCCTTGCCAGTCCAACGCTGCTGATAATTCAAAATGACAATATAATGAAAGTGGTGAGGTAGAGAGCAATGTGGTACTGTGATGTGCTACTCTCACCCACTCTGTCTATCAGTTGACTGGGCCCGGGGAGGATGGAGGGAGCACGGTGCCAAGTAAAACGTACATAAAAGAAGGTTTGTGAATGGGGATAAGTGTGAGCAGCCGTGCCAAATTGTTTGTGGATCTCAATGCTTTTGGACTTTCAGCATATTTGGCCTCGCTTTGCTCAGACTATCATGAGCTCCAGACAGAAAAGAGAAGCCGGTTCTTTTTTGGCCCATTATTACAAGATGTTTTGTCTCCGTTTTTCCAACATGGTCGCCCAGAAAATGACATCACACATAAAAGTATCAAAAAACAAGGGATTTGTCTTCTTCTGGGAAAGCAGAGAAAAGTTTTCCTGATTAATAGATTTTTATTACATGAAATATTAATCAAGATGGATTGTTTAACACAAGGGTGGGTGCAGTAGGGGGATTTGCATACCCAAGCCTCTTTCAGCTCGCCCATTATTTCATCTCCCATATTCCACCTTGTGGCTTCTGTCAACCAGAGAATACCTCTCATGAAGGTGTCCTAGTCTGTCTCATTCTGGCTCTGTTGCCAGACAGATGTTGGCATTTGAGTCGGAAACCTTAAGGGATTGGCATGTTCCTCTGGGGTGAGGGGGGGAGCAAATTATATTGACAAACATGCATGAGATTCATCCTCCGTCAGACAACCTTTTCAGCAGAGGAAACTTTGAGTGAGTCAGACAGGACATGAATATTCGTTTTTTTATTAATGCCTCACTCCAGTGACACTTTCTCATTTGACTGACAGACAAGTCGTAAAACATAAAAACGGATAATTTTCTGTTTTCTTCCAAACACGAGATTTACTGAAAAACATCCCCAAAGCATCGTCTTTTCACTTAGCCAGGTGAGAGAAGAACAATTGCAACCCTTTAGCCCAGCTCCCCATTTCAGCATCCCAGTGAGAGTGTTGAGTCTAATCTGTGGATAAGTGTGCTGATACTCCTTGCTTTCCCTGATGCCTCCCCGGGGACGGACTGGCTTGGCCGTCAGCTCAGGATTAATTAGAACCTCCCGCGTCCCTGCAGACATATTAGAGAGCTCAGCGCCGGTCAAACACCGACCGCATTAGCAGCCCGTTAGCGCTACAGAGGCTAATACCTTGCACTTGAACACATCACCAGGTACTATAATTAATAACTACCTCTCTACTTTCTCAAGCAACACCAGTTATTATTTACCACATGTGACCTAAAGGCATTTATTCCTGCTGGCATAAGACAATGTTCAGAGAAGTTATTGGATGTGTGTTGTTGTAAAATGTTATGCACTTGTTTCTGGAGTGCCTTTCAGCAGCCTACATAAGGACTCTTTTCATGTCAGAACAACTATACTGATACATTGTACTAGTATGTGCTAAAAAGAAGGAAACTTTATATTATATTATTTTTGATTAACTGACTAATTGTTAAGTATTACAGCAAATCTGTAAATAGTAAAAAAAAAAAATGCCTATCACTTTTCTCAAGAGCCAAAATTAATAGATACGAAAAACAACACTATGCAACTATTTTACCATGAAATAGCAGCTCTCTGTCCCCAAATGGCTCTTCTTGGATGATCTCTCATAAGAGCCTTCTTGCTGCTGTTGCTCTTCTATTTCCTGTGTTGTTGCACTTGCTTGATGTTTGACTGTGTTAGCAAAATTGTCGAGTTGATCATAAGAAATGCATTCGTAACATATGCATGTGTGCAGCTGTTCATATTTACGACAGCAGTGTTACTATTTAAACCACTATTTATGTGGAATGCTGCTTTATATTAAAATAAGATAGGAAATAGACAAAAACTGCAAACCATCATATTTAAGAGATAGTGATCAATATTATTAACGAATAATCTATTCATCAACTTCTCATTTATGTTAAAAGTGAATACAGTAAATACATTAAAGAATTAATGCTTAGGGCATGATGTAGAAACACCTTCATATTTGCTATAAAGACTGATTGTATTAAAAGCATGTTTTGTTAAATTATTATGAATAATCAGTTATTAGTTCCTTTGAGGAAGACTAAAATAGAAGTGGTTCCTTTTTAAAGACAAAAGCAAAAAAATTAAAACTGCACATATGCAATTTTGCAGTATATTATAACAAACCAACAGAGATTACTGTATATTTAGATTTAGATTTGCCCTGTTTTGTTATGCACACTGATTTTCTCCCCATATCTACCATTACAATCAACAATATTATCCATGTCCCTTGGATAAAGTTCCCTTTTTCTGTCTCCAGGCTTGGTTGGCCCACCTGCCTCCTGAATAAACATGGGCTGAGGAGGATCAGGGCGGCCTGGATTGCCTGGGGTTTGGCGAAATGTCACCAAAGAGAGGAGCTGAGGTAGATGCGGGCTTGATCTGCTTGATCACTCAGTCATACAGCGTCCACTGAAGGTTAGGGAGTGAGGCAGATTTAGATACAATGTATACATTCAGTGGATCACAGCATATCCCCACTGTCCAACTAGGAGGCAAGGGAAGGACACAGAGCCCCCATATATAACCCAGGTTAGAGGACCTGACCAGCGCCTTTGAAGGAGTCCATGAGAATACATAAAGGTATGGAGAGGGGATGTAAGTAATCCCTGCAATATTAATGTCCAAAATGTCATAGAAAAGCCATGGTGTCGTTGAAGATGTGACAGGGATGGTTAGGGTTGTATTGTGACATCTAGAGCCGGAGAAAGACTCGTCTTGTATAATGAATGAACTACGGGTTCCAGCCTTCAATCCCTCTGGACTTGGGTTTGTCTCCCAGTGAGCATGGCCTGGACTGTCAAAAGACTTTCTGTCTAGACGTATTGGGAAAACAAACTGCACTCCACAGGGTCCAGTTCAAACAACAAGGCTATTATCTTGAAACTTACTCAAGTAGATTTGTTGTCGAGGCTGAAGTGATTATTTCCCTGATTACTCCCAGCAGAGGAATACATGTTTATCCACCTCAAATAAAACACCAATTTGCCTTCTATTTTCTGATCACCTCCCCTATAAATTAAGCTTTGCTCCAATTCAAACAAGGGGAGTGTGTACAGCGATGAGCGTCAACATTGCTACATCTCTTTTGAGAGTGTGTAAGCTCCTTATATCAAATGGCTTGTTTGTCCCCCCAGTCACAAATCATTAAGTATTTTGCTCTAGTTTTTTAGCTCAGTGGGTTATATGAAAATGAGCGACAAGCCTCCATCCCTCCTGTGTACGGATTATGAGCCTGTGTTTGTGAGGGCCTGACTCTAATGGGCTAGTAATTACAGTTTGTTTATGAGTTTATCGATGCATACCACCACCATGCCTGCATGGGTTATGGGCAATGGCAGATAAGGATCACACATTTATTTTCATTCCCCCCCTCTAAAGACCGAGTTAGCTCACATTGTGAACTCCCACTGTGATCATATTACAAGGCCCAATACTTTTGATCTACGCTGGTATGGGTCCAGGGCATGAATCTAACTTGACTTTGCAACCTTGAGATACACAGACTATACCATTTGTCACTTTGATGTGGAGCCAAGAGCTGTGAAACAATTATGTACAGAAATATCTCATTATGGAAAAAACGGATTGTCCAATTTACACCTCCATCATGTTTCCACACCAGTACCACTGTTCACTTAACAAGGCCAAGACCTACACGTACGGCGAAGCATCTACTTCAGTCTCTCCTCCCCTGTTTACATCTTTCAATGTTTCGGGCCAAGTCTCCTGGCAGGGCCGGATGGTGGGTCACGGCCCGTGCCCTCTCGGGGCTCTCAGGGTATTTTCCATGGTGTGTTGTCAGCAAGGCAACAACAGCAGGCGGTCTCAGATCCTTCCCTCTTTCCCGGGCTCCTGACGACCTGCACGGCATATGCTCTGGGAACCCTTGACGCAGACCCGCTCGCCTCCATTTGTGTTTGTACGGTCAAATTTAATCAAGATGGCATCTGTTGGTGTTTAATGTGAGTAATTGTCCTGTACAGTATGCACGTGTGTGCGTGTGTGTGTGTGTGTGTGTGTGTGTGTGTGTGTGTGTGTGTGTGGAGAAAGTTAGTATACACTGAGGAGCATTTAGGGAAATGTCATTTCTTCCTATAAGCTCATATAGTGTATAAGTCTCACATTTACAGTTGCTGCATAATTTTCCTCCACATGCTGTCACCACCTTTAAAGGGCGGTTCCATTATTCTTTGTTTTTTTCTGTTTTTCTACCATTCTGTATCTTCCCACTAGTTTTCCTTGTGTATTCCAGTCCTAACAATCACATTTTTCTCACATGACCTGACATAGGTTTCCTGATGATAAAGTCCTTATCCATTGCCAGTGTGTAGTAGAGGTGTAAAAGAGATGTTATTATCTGTATTTGTTTAACAAACAAAATTATCTGTATTTGAATAGAAGACTGGAGATGAGTGGTATTTAACTAGAGTCTTGTTAATCAGGCAAATATTGTAGTTTCTAACCTAATATTCATTAGCAATGCAATCTTTCTGCATTCAAAGCATCACATGGATTTAATACTGGCATATAATTAATTATGAAGCATATTTCCACACGCTCATACTGTATTTTATATAATTTCAATAGACATAACGGCTGATGCACAGACATTTCAATGAAGCAGAAGCAGAGTACCAGCACAAAGGCTAAGCAATGTGGACGCCACATTTGTTCAGATCCATGACTGAAAGTCACACAATAACACAAGCAGGACAACTCCTGTGGTCTGCAAGGAAGAATTACTGTTCTTGTCAAAGGAGTCTAGTGGCTATGAAGACAGCGATATTTACTGTTGTGGACGGGGTGCAGCAAATGTATTTTAGCTATGTGAAGAAATGACCATGATAAGTGTAGGGCATATGAAGAATATTTTTGTGCCTTTATCTTGCTGTCAAACAGTTTCAGACAAGGAACTGAAGCGGTTAGCTATGCTTCTTCAAAGCCACCAGACTCCTTTGAAAAAAATGGCAATTTTACCTTGAAACTCGATAAAAATGGCTCTTCTAATTTAATGCCACCTTGTTCAGTTAGTTTGTTTATGTAATTGTGTGACTCTGGAACTGAAGTATTGTGGCATCCAAAGCACTATTCTGTGCCGTGATTAGCACAGCTAGCGTTCACAGCTTACTGCGGTAACCTATGTGGCTTTTATTTATTTATTTTTGTATACAGCTATGTGAAATGTCTTCTGGTTATAAGTGCATTCCCTCTGTGATGGTGTGCTGGTCTGTGTCAAACCATGTGCCAGAGTAATAACTGTCTTGTATGAATGTACCTGCAACCGGCTGGCCGTGGAAATGAATTTCCTCCTCGACAACAAATAGAGCTCTAATCTAATCTACCCTGCATCTTTCCAGAGTGTGTGAAGATACATGGACATACAGTATATGTGTGTGGTCGCTTGTGTGTATCTGTAAAAGCAAGACAGAGCGCAAGTGGGTGCATGATTTAATGTGTGTGTGTACAGTATGTGCGTTTGCATTAAGGTTTGCCTAAGAGCTCATTGTTGACTTCAAAAGGATTCCTCTGAGGTTTTAATTATGCTACTGCTTAACTTGGCACCAGAGAAAGAGAGTGATCCTGGCTGAAGCCTATAAATCTCTCAGTGCAGACACATCCACACCCTCCAAAGCCCTCGACTCCTCTGGACCTCCCAGACACATTAAGGAAGAGCGCTCAGGTTGGCCCCAACCACAGTCGCTTCGCACAAACACATACACACATGGACACAAGCAAAAGCGCTGAGCACACATGGGTGAACAGATGCCTGAGCTGACACAATCAGACTTGCCCTCACACACACAAACATGCAGTCACTTATGTGTGCATGCACATTCATGTTTGCATGCATGCATATAGGTACACAGGTACAGAGGCTAACGTTTAGCTTGGAAAATAAGATTGTTTTTGTTTGTTGCTGAGATACAATGATTAAGCCCTGCCTGGCAATCTCACAGTGACAAGACGCCAGAAAGTGTCTGCATCCAACTAAGAAATAGTTCTTAATCTGCTAAATCAGCTTTAGCAATGCTGGAAGAAAGATTCTGTCGCCTTTGAACAGAGTTAGGCTCGCTAGCTGTTTCCAATCTTTGTGCTAACCTAAGCTAACTGACTGCTTTCTGGTCGGTGTTTATGCACAGCTGCAGCTCACGTCTGCAGCTGTCAAAATTGAGAGAATAAGTCAAGGTAGAAAATTTGCTTTGTGTCATATCAACACAGTTTTTCCAAGTCTATCACTAGTATTTGAACCTGCAGAGCATAAATCAAGGAAAACATTATGGAGCTCATTTTTCACTATGTATTGTCGTAGTGGACTGAAACTAATTCTCTGCCTAAAAACTCAGTCACACTGACACCTTTACAATGTTTGTTTTGTCCAACCAACAGTACATGCCTTTATAATTGCTGATATAATTAAAAGTACAATAAGCAAATCCTTACACTGAGAACTTGGACCAATGAAATTTGTTTGCATAAAAAATAACAGATTATTTTTTGTGTGCAAAAATCTTAACTTGTATACTAAAAAATCTCATATTTTCCTCTGAAATGTAATACAAAAGCAAAGTGGCATGTAAAAAAACCCAAACTCAAATACAGTACTTCCACCTCAGGACATTACCTAGTCTATAGCCATGTTTACTTACCTACCTCATGCGTCTTTAGATGGGCTAGCTATCAGATAAGAAAAAAAGGAAATGTCCCATAACCTGGTGCCCTTAACTACTTTCACCCTGAGGACAGGTTTGTGCACTTTTCTACTCAGTTCCTCACAAAAATATTTTTGCAGTGATACAAAAGACAAAACTCAACCACTTGTATAGCAATGTGAGGGGAAATTGTTTATTTGTGTCAGCTTTTTTTTCTTCCTCACTATGAAATGACTTTCTTGATGTCTTCCAGAGTGGCTGACATATAGTTAATGTAGTGTATCCCCCCCTCCTCTGCATTACCCATATGCCTCTAAATCTGAAGTGGAAAACCCAGAATTATCTCAAAGGCAAATGATGGTTGTTGGTAGCAGACAATCTTCAAATGACAGTATCTTTTATCTGTGTACCCTTTTCCAGGGTAAAACAGAAGGAGTGAGGGACTTGAAAAGTGATACCTCTGCGTACCTGCTTGAAAGAGTTTTTCCTCTCAGCGAGGGATTAAGAGAGGAATGTTTTTCCTTTCTTTTTTTTGTTATTCTTCACCATTGCGCTCCACCCTCCTCATTAAAGACCATGCATATTCTCCCAGGAGAGTCCTCCAACTCTTCTCCACAGGTACAGCTCTCTGGGGTCCCTCACTTTTTCTCATCCCTTTCCCTCTCCTCCCCTTTCCTCTTCTCTGCTCTCCCTCCATCTCCTCATCTGTCTCCGAATCCGTCGCCCTTCTTTTTATGTACTTCCCACTCCCTACTCCCTTAGATCCGCTCTACCTCCTTCCCTCCACCTTTACCTCACTACCTTTACTTTGGCAGTGCACAATGCACTCCTTTCCCTCTCACCCTCCTTCCCACCCTCCTTCTCTCTCACCTTCCATCTGCATATGCAAGTGCTTATTTTGAAGTCGTGGCCCACAACAGATATTCAATATTAATGAGGACCCTCATGAATTTTTGAGCTCTAATTAGACGGCTCTTGGTTCGTTAACTGAGAGGGTTTCGGTGCTCAGTAGTGGTGATGGAGGGCTTGGGGGGTGGGAGCTGTAGGAGAGAGGGACAGTCCCACCCTCATCTCCCACCTCTGCACTTCTGCTCCCCTTCCACCCCCCCACCTCCATACCCCATAGTGCCCGTAATGTCCCACAGTGGGGACGGCGATGGGGCGAGGGGGGTAATCAGCGAGCCTAGATCGCCGGAGCTCATTATAAGACAGCTGGCCATTAGTTTGCAGGCCCTGCGCATTGTATCGTCTCCGCAAGCGGCCTCCTGCTGGGACATTATTTAGCTATTCTATTTCATCGTCACTTCAAATGATGCAATGGTCTTTTCAGGCACAGGCAGACAGACACATAGTGATCCGAGAAGGTGACACCTCCGCCCTTACGTGACAAGAGACACATTCCGCTTCATAAGGGTGGATGACCGATGGAGGTGCGCACAGAGACACAGACACACACACACACACACACACACACACACACAATCCCATTCTTCCATGACTCATCCTGTCTTTCCTTCACTTTACTGACCAAGTATGGATTACACCTTTTAACAGCTGATCCTTTCTGTATCTTTTCCTTTTCCTTGAAGGTTTTTCAGCACATTGGTTAGCTGTCATGCCTGTGTTATCATCCACAATGTCACAGACATGTGCCTTGCCCTTGCAACAGCCCCCGCCGCCAACAACAACCAAATCCCTCTACTCCGATATCATGCTCCCACTTTCTCGAGCAGCGTTCCCTCTGTCCTTTGGTTTCTGATTCCCAAAGGTGTGTCAGGATCAGCACATACCACAGGCATCCATGCGCCCCCCGCTCAATCCACCACCCACACCTCACCCTCCCACCCCACCCTTGCCTACTTGTGCATATGCAGAGGAAGGAAGCATCTCCACTGTGGCAGCAGCAAAACACCACACTACAAAAGAGATGCGCACCTCTGACAGTAACCATCAAGAAGGGCGTTGACAGAATAAGGGCGGGAGATGATGATCTGAGAGGCAGGGATGTGCAGAAGGAGGCAAGAAGGGAAGAGAAAGGGCTTTCTTTTCTCTGTCTTCTTTTTTCATACCTTTTTTTCATTTTCCCAGGATTCATCAAGCCCCACTTGACACATGTCTCTGACTGGGGTGGCGTTAATCTCCCCAGAGGGTGGGGTCCCCTTTTCTCCTCTGCATGCCACTCCTTCACGGAGCCCTTTCCTTTTCCCGTCAATTTACATTTCAAAACAAGCGATGAGCCGATCAAAGACGGTCACTAACGATGAGGCCTTTCATCAGCGGCTGGCATGGTATGCCGAGATAGTATACGGTGAGGTTTCATTGATCATAAGCAGGTGGGTGTGCTGTTTGGCACTGGTTTGTGTGCTGCTGGGCTCCTGTCATTGTTTTATCCTAAGTTTGTCTCTAGGGGCAAGACGTCGCTGGCGGGGGATGTGCCAGTGGGTCTCACAGGAGAATGTCTTTGTCATCCGGAAGCCTTACATGCCAGTGAATTAATCACAAGGATTCCAAGACCTGCGATCGCACAGAATCCCAACGAATTTGAAAACACAGTTTTTCAGAGAAGTTTTGATCATATTCTTCCTATTATCAAAACTCAATTACCAACAGTGAGATTCAGTTGAGGGTCGCCCATTGATTCGCAATTACAGGACAACAGGAATTCCTCAAAACCATATGACCATATATGCTGTTTGCTCCAACTGTCAATTACGAACCAGAGGGGCGTTTCCAAAATTAGCACCCTAACCGGTGGCAGCAGATCAATATGTCTTAATTAACATGTTAATGAAATTAATGTTACTGCTGTCAGTGAGGTCACATAAAGCCTGACGCACAGATGTCACATTGAATAACTATCGATGTACAGGACATGACGCTGGACTCCTGGGTGAAAGTCCTGGGTTTGTTTGATCTGTCCATTGTCGCTCCAGCCTCCCTAAGCGGACCTTTTTGTTCTTTATACTACATGTCCTTGCTTCCCCTTTTTTTTTCTAATTGTAACGTCACTTTTGGCTTTGCTTCTTTCAAAATACACCCACTAGAGAGCGCTCCTACCTACAAACACAAATATTGGTTGTAATAAGCTGCTGCACAATTGACACATGGGTTGGTATTTGGGGGGAGGACTGTCTCAAACACTGCTCTGTGATACGTTTGGATGAATACAGAAAAGCTGCCAAATGCATCATGGAAATTTCCTTAAATTCTGAGACAAATGGTTAATTAATTGACCACAGTGATGAAATGTATTAGTCTTTCCATTTTGGAAGAATAGAAAAACATCCTGACTGTTTATATTTTTGCAAGTTGGAGAACTTTTGTCTGATTTGTGGTAAGCACTGGGCTTTGACAAATTACAACTTTTGAGCGACTCAAAGGGCTGAATACCGCAATGAATACTGAGTCAGACCCTTAATCTTAGGATCATCCCCCCGGGGTGGGAGATTATATTAGCAGAGCCATTCATCTCCAATAATTTAGTAATGTAGATAGTAGATTAGCTCTATTCCCTCTTGTCTGCCAACACCTGGGGCACCGCTCATATTCAATACCTCCTTGTTCTCCTACTGTATGCTCCAACTGTTGTAGGTGGCCTGGCCTCCCTACTACGCTCATTTGACTCCAAATTACCGAGCACACAGGGGAGACAATTCAACAGCAGCTGACCAGAAGACCCCCACGTCACAAACGCACACGTCTGCAGACACTCTCAATACTATCAATGATCAGACATAAAGGTGTAGAAAGAGCCGGATTATGCACATTAATGCCTAATCACTTGTCATTTTATTATACTCACTTGGTATGTAACCCATGCCCTTTTTCCTGTAATTATAGCCGCCGAGTGGCAGGAGGAAGGCACGCTGTAATTGTTTTTTAAGGAGGAATGGCAGTGGCAAAGATAGATTTCAGATGCCATATTTGCACTGAGGAATTTGAGCTTTTTCCCCCCTCCTTCTCTCTCTTTCCAAAAAGGACCCTGTCGTTTTCAGAGCTTGCCGCTCCCGGGGTAGTATGCTTTTTATTATTTTTCCAATTAGAGTCAATTGACCTGACAGAATGGAGGGCAATTAGTGATATTTCCCCCTCCTCGCAGGCCTGCGGGGTAATTTGCTGGAGGTTCTCAGCAGTGCTTTATGTGGATACACGCCCCGCCCCGCAAACCATTTCTGGAGCATAATGGCTTATGATTTTTCAGAATATATCTCCTCTTACTTTATTCTTTCTCCCAGTAAAGTACAATTACAGACTGTTGAAGGGTTTCATCTTTTAAACTGCCTATAATCTCTCTCTCCCTCTCTCACACTTTATCGCACAAAAGGAAGGGCTATAGTATCAATGCATTGCTTTTAGTATTTATACACAGAAATGAGATCTTTGCTGATGTTTAGGGATTGTTGCCAGAGTCATGGAAGTGCTGGTTTCATAAAATATCCATCCAAGGAGGCATAATTGTGAGCAGATCATTTCTCTGCAGAATTAACTTGTGCATTGAAAGCCAGACTTATGGAGGAGGGGGAGGAGGTGTTGGTAGGGTGAGCTCGTTGGCTTAAATCCCGACTTGCTATTGATAAACTTGATGAATGTAATTTGTGCCTGCAACCCTGGGTTATTGTCCCCCTCTTTACCTGCAATGCCAGAACGCTCTGTTCCTGCGTGCAGGAAAGCACAATGGCCCGGTCCGCGTTGGCTCCCATCTGAATACCTGTATCTGCCTGTGCCTCTGCTGAGGAGTCTGACACACAAAGAGAAAAATAATCTTCTGAACTAAGCTTGCCTGGCATATCCACTGCTGAGTCTATAAGAGCAGAGAAAATCTCCTCAAACTGATGCACTGAAATAAATACGCTTAATTTACCTATGCAGAAGCCGCATTGGAGACCGTAAAGGCCGGCAAATAAAAGAGCCGTGGATGGAGTTGTTTGGAGATTGAGATACAAGACAGTGTGGGTTAGTGGAGCATGCTATGCATATACCGAAATGCAAATTCACTGAGAGGGGGAGAGGATGCAACAAAAACACGTTTGATACATTGGGTAAAATTTATTCCATGCATGTGAATGCGCCACCCCAACCCGAGCACATCATTTGCTCGACATTCAGTACATCTGTTGTGTTAAGTGACTGTAATTTAGGTGACATTGGCACAAAGCCTCTTAATGTAGCCCCGGTGGACCCCCTGTAAGAGGGGCACGCGGGACCAAACAGAGGCATCTCGCAGCTGGAGCCGCGTCAAGGATCATTTCCCTCTTCACATGATTAATTACAGTTTGATCACTTGAATCTAAATCTGATTAATTTTGGTCACATGTCAGGGAGGCATCAGTGGTCTATAATGTACACTGTGTTAATCTGTACCAGCCTCTCCTTGAGAATCATTTTATGAGGTTACAACATGTGAAACTAATGTTGTGCATGTGTGAAGTGCTGAAACGATCACTTCATGTCATTCATGTGTGAATCCTTGGAATTATCATGTGTAAATTTCTGGAATTTGCATCGTGAATGTGAGAGCTGCTGTCTTTAATGGGCCACTCGTACAATGAGGTGATTTAAGCTTTACATTTACTGTCTCCATTCTTTGACATACGGTAAATGTATAGGAGAAAGTAGCCGACAAGCTGTGTGTACAACATTAACCTTCTCCTGGAAATGGCCTCATGAGGTGTATTTAAGGAGCATAACAGCTCCTTGGAAATGCATTTCACTTATAGCTGTTTTCTTTTACTTTTGACACTCATGAGAAACACCTCAGGCAAAAAAGTCCTCCAAAACTACATGTGCACATGCACATTCCCTGAAGACCTTAGACCAGATTCCTGTCCTAAGTGGTTGTTGTGGAACTCCGGAGCTGTCAAAGCTTCACCATAATCCCTCTCATGGGTCAGGGCAAAGTGTCAGATCTCAGTTTACTGTACAGCTCTCCACTGTTTACTGTAGCTTAAAATCCCCTAGGATAGCTTCATTAAATAATTTGTATTTCTAGCCGAGGTAACGTCTTCATAGTGAGGGGAAGAAATCATCTCCCTAAATTTCAACCTTTGGGAACTAAGGATTTTTTCTTTTAAAATACTGACTGATGATGTTCACACTAAAAATAAATTTGACTCCAGGTGGCAACCTCCTACCTTATAGCCAGCAGGGGGCGACTCAGCCAGATGCAAAAAGATGTCCGACTGTATATAAGTCTATGAGAAAATTATCCTATTTCTCACTTGATTTACACTACACTTACACTTCTTCAACACAACATGATGTACATTTTGTAAATTATGGTCCTATTTAGGGCTGTCACAATGATTTTCATGAAACAATTACTGTTGCCGGGAGGGACCTTGGATTGCACAAACACAAGGCTTTGGCAAGTAAGTTGTAACATTTTGTTAGTGTTTGCTTGGCCTAAAAGTCATTCTAGGGACTCTAGGGAGCTGTTGCTAACCAAGCTAGCTGGTGCTAGCATTATCTGATAACTTAGGGTCCTCCTCCACAGCTCCAACCTCTCTTTCAAATATGGTCACTGTTGACACCAAAAAACGTAGACGACAATGGCAAAAATGTCAAATTAGAGGCTTCAATATGTTAGTCCACAAACCAATTAGTGACGTCATGGTGGTTACGTCCACTTCTTTTATATGTGAGCCCCTGAAATTGCTATATTGTGTATAAACTTTTTTTCTAATTTAAAATAATTACTGTGTGCTAGAAATTGCAAAATGGCAGTTGAAACTGCTCCACAGGGACACTTAGTCCTGACCTCACATACATGGCAGGAATGTGCTGTGAGTGACAACAGCACAGTGCAAAGCAAACACAGTGAGGTCAGAGGTCACTTTTACAGTACCTGCATGCCCAAAGGCCTAAAGCTGGTTTGAGTGTCTCTATGTGTGTGTGCATGTGTACTTTTGTGGTTTTAGCTCATCTGTCATCTTCAGGATCAACATTTCTGCCAAACCAGTAATTAGATAAACGTACTAAAGCTAACAAGGGAATTAAAGAGAACTGGGTGTCCAGTATTTTACATTGTTTGTTTTTCTACATACATTTCTGGCTGCTTCTGTTCCCCCCGCGGGCCTGTTTCAACTGTCAGATGACAGCTTACTCAGAGTAGTGTAATTTTTCAATTCTGAGATGACAAAAGACAGCACGTCGTGAATATCTTGTCAATGTCAAACATTGTTTAGTATAATCAGAATCACCTCGACTGTGCTTTGTGGACAAACACAGGAGGAACTGTAATTGTAGATATGCCGTACGTTTTAACACAAGAATAGAAAAGGGGGGCACAGCAACTTGCAGGGAAGCTTTGTGAAGTGTGTGAGCTCTGGAACTGTGATCCTCAAGGGCGAATCAGCGGAAAACAAAAGCACACAACAGTCGTGGCCTACATTCATGTTGGAGTGCTTTCAACGCCAACAGAGCTTATTTTCATACGCCATTAATTGCTTGAATAGATTGCCTGTTGAATTCTTAATGTGCTATAAATTCCATGTTTGTTTTCCCCGAGTTGACAGCACACAGGCATACTGTGTCAGGCCGTGTCCTGTAATCAGCACTGGCCTTGGAAGAACTTCAGCTAAAGAAAGCCCTTCCACAATCTCCTCTCTTTATGCTCTCATGGACTATTGTGCACAAGCTTGTCTTTCCACCCATTCTTGCCACAATGGATCCTATCCATTACATCTGCACTGTACTTCAATGGCCTTGTGCCACGTACAGTCGAAGATTTCTTTGTGCTCATCTTCGCTATTCAAGGTAGGTGTGAAAGCTGGAGAGGGTCACTGAGCAATGTGCAGCGCTGCCAAACAGATTATCCTGCAGCACAGTGGGGAGTTGGACAGCAGTGAAGGGACATCTCTGTTTTTTGTCTCCTCAAAGTGCAAAATCAGTCGTCACTCCAGGGCTTTTACCTGTAGGAGTCAAACCCTGCTTCCAATCCATTTTAATGCATAACCAGCAGGGCTTTCCTTTCCAGCTTAATTCGTACGCAGGGACTTTGCATGTTTTAAGCTCTATGCAAATATTATTGGATTTTCCAAGGATTTGGGCGGATTTCCTGCCATGGATTTTCCTTTACAAATGTCTTTAGAAAATAAAGTGAACCTATTTTATTTAAATTCGGTTTAAGAAGGCAAACAAATATTTAGATGCTAAAAATATTGAAGAAGGATCTTCTGAAGTAGGGACTGAACTTTTATTTCAAATATTTTTGCCCATACCAGCATTTACTTTTC
The DNA here is from genome assembly GCF_030273125.1 of Centropristis striata. Classification (NCBI taxonomy): domain Eukaryota; kingdom Metazoa; phylum Chordata; class Actinopteri; order Perciformes; family Serranidae; genus Centropristis; species Centropristis striata. Next base: position 6,519,824 of record NC_081534.1, read on the forward strand.
CACTAATCCTTTTGTTTTTTTTAATAGAAAATGAACTTTCTTTTCAAATTCAAGGCCTACATCAGCTGTATCATCATATGACTAAATGGTGCTTACATTGTCTGGATGCAAAGAAAAGTGGATTATGGGCCCTGCATATCTGTGTAATGATCCTCAGCATTGTTTTCCAGTGGCCCTGACAGATTGTACATGAACCCGGCCTTGAAAGGCAGCACTGACAACATCACATCCTTGAGCAAACCAAAAGGCTGTCCAGAATAATGGGCTGCTGTTGCAGTCATGTCATCTGAGAGGGCGTTGTTCAGGAGCGAGGAATAAGATGGGGGTTTGTTTGGACATGACCATGGCGGCTACACCATCCCCTCTGGCCATGGAAGATGACACTGGAGAGGGAGAGAGAGCACACAAAAGCAGGTAGAGTCAGTGCCTGAGAGCAGCTCTAAAAGGTGGCCCCCTGAGCAAGAAAGCCTCATTCCTCTGAAAGATGTCGACTGTGTACACAATATCCATTATCGCAACTCTCACCCCTTTGCCACCAACAAACGACCTGACAAAGGCCTTAATCAGACGATGCTATGGGTGGAATTTGAGGTGCACATGTTTTTCATTAGTGGCGTACTGTTCCTGCGCTGCCATCTTTAACGGTGCCAAAACCTTCGACAATAATGTTTTCCCAAACAAACTGCAGCAATCCCTGTATTTAAAACATTATGCTTGTGTTCTCTCAGCATACAGGGCACAGTTTTTAATGACTATCTCTCACACCCCGCTCGCCTCCTTCTGTCTCTGCCCTTCATTTCTCTCATAGTTTAGTCTGTTGGTGGCTTTTTCGGGCTGGGAGGGGGGTAGGCCCTGGCCACAAGCTGAAGGCTTGATTACAGTCCTGGCAAGAGAACAGAAAGCTGAGGGGCAGGAGGGATGAAGGGATGGAAGGGGATGGGGAAGGGGAGGGAGAGGATGGAGGGACCTCAGGCCCTGACTAAAAGCAGCTGTGGAGCGGGCGGGAGTGAAGGCCCTATGTACTCTTAAAGGGCTTGGGAAGACTGACCTCAGACGAGCTACACGTGGAAGCGCTAAGACATGCACGTTAGCAAACTTGGCAGACAACTCAGCTATTAATCACTTTAGTATTTCCTGCGTTTCTCATTTGGATTTGACTTTAAAGGATAATTCCTGTTTATCACAATGTTGGTCTTTGGCTGTTGTTTTTATGATAATGTGTACTGACAAAAGAATTGATGAGATCAGGGAATGCGATGACATTACTGAAATTAAGTCTGACTTGGAGAGAAGCATAAGGGGTCAGAGGGTCAGACAGTTATAAATAAGCAATCCAAATCCCTTTATTTGCAGGTAAACCCAAAAGTGAACACACCTGATAATGTGATGTTGACTTTAATTTTGTCTTCCAAATGGTAGCTACCACTTTCCAGTAACTCGGTTGCAGACATGTGACTATGTTGAAGTGCAAAAATTCAGATGGATCCATGTACTGTGCAAATTGGAAATAGAGTAAAGTGACTATGTAACAGTGTTGGATGAATCTGTGCACAGCAGGTGTTTCATATTGGATGTGATCCCAATAAGATGAAAAAAAAGTGTTTTATTTCCCAAAACCTGATCAATTTCCCCACTGTGGATGCAATCGTCATTTCAAATGGCCACAACCTCCACACAAGAGTCTAGAGGATAATTACTATTCTCGCATCGGACTGGGTCCAATATTCATATTATAGAATGACTTAATGTCTTTGGCTAGATTTTTTTGAGAGTTAGTGTATTTTTATATTGCCATTTCAACTTTAATATCTACGTTAGTGCACCACTGGCATCAGGCTACTAGCTACAACAGCTAACTTTAGCTACTTAAGCTCTTTGCAAGCAACCTTTAGCACCATCCCGCACACCTGTTTCTAGCAAGAAAAAACAAGTTCCGCGACAAAGAAAAAAATAAAAAGAAGCTGAAGACGGCACTTGAACCTGGCAACTTAAACTCTTTTAGACTGGTCACATCTAACATTGACTATTTAGTTAAATGCAAAAAACGAAAAACGTTACAATCAATATATGGCTTTTAATGTCGCTGTTTTCTTGCTACTATGGTTTTGCTAAAACTGTGCTAAGCTAGTTTTGCTGCAAACATGTGACAACCACGACACAATTGCTGTTTTATACAGATTTCAAAACACTTTGTTTAAGGTGAGGCACCAAAACTACTTGGTTACAGTAAAAATGACAGTGATAGGCTTTTTTTTAAAAAAATCACACGTTCTTTCTAATAACAGGACATAAGAAACATTTACAACAACAGGACATTAACACCAGTCTCCTGGTCCTGGGTTGGTTAGTGCCATCTACCACCCCTCCCCGCCTATGTGGCTTTGAAACATCATATTGCTTTTTCACGGGATAAAAAATAGTTGCAGATAAACATGTGTATGCTTTGCAGAAATGCTAACATTTAATACCGACTCTGAACTATGAACAGTGAAAAGGGGAAGTCCGACACATTGCACCTTTAAGGTATCATTTACTGATGTTTTATAGATCAGTTAAAAGCTAAATAATGAGTGAAGATTTTTGGTTGCCAGGTTGTGAAAAATCTCCCTGCAGTTAAAAATGTTGATAATCAATTAATAAATGCATGATCATTTGTTCCTAAAATTATTCTGATCCAGATCCCATTTCCAGCTTGCAAGGTCATTCTGTCAACCAAAATATGTAAAGGAGAGACATATTTTGGAAAAATGCCATTATTGTGATAAGAGAGTAAGATATGGATCGGCATTCGACAACATATTCAAAGCCTCAAGAGCCAATGAATCTGGCTAGTGAGGCGTCAGTGCTTCAAGTGACTTGATGCTCTCTTCTCATGAAGCTTTTATCTATTCAAAACAAAGAAAAAAAGAGAAAAATGCTGATGAGCTGGATGTGATAGTGCTGCCAGAATAATGATATATTCAAAATAATGGCTGTGAGAGAGCTCCCTAATGGCAATGTTCAGGGAGCCAAGTATTGTAAAGCACCGCGACAAGGCTAAACTTGTGCGGTGTGGATTTACATGCGGAGATAGCCGGGGCGACTCCCACTCTTTTCCTGGCGTTCCTACACATAAAAGATGTGCAACAGTCAACACGACGGTGTCTTAGTATAGTTTTCTCACACTCCCACAAACCTTCTGTCAGACGCAATGGGAGGAAGAGGCACCAAAGAGGATCTAAATTTGTGAACAGGAAAGAACAACAAAATTACATGTTCACAAATGATAAGCCTAACACTATAGCACCTTCATATTTAACTTAACTGCACTGTCATTTTGGTATTTCAGCGGGAGCACGTTTTCGAAGGATCCTTTTCTTGCCCCTTGAGTGACGAGGACAGTCAGCTTTATTAAAGGGATATTTCATCCAAAACGCAGGGGTCCGTTCTCTGTGTTGATTTTGACTGACAGCTCGACTCCAGCAGAAAATCAAAGCAATCTGGGATGCATTTGGATTAAAGTGAGAGGGTCATCGTCAAAGGCTCAGGTTAGGCACACTGTGTGGATTTCCCATTGAAGGAACATGCATTTGAGTGCGGATCAAACGCCTTTGTTTCAGAACAGGGCTTTAATGTGAAGATAACATGTTGTTGTTTGGAAATGTTGAAATGCAATCTTAAGTATCCCTCTTGAATGTGAATCATCTCATTACCAGTCATTCTCACACTGAGATAATGTGAAGCATAATGTGTTTTATATCATCATGGTATGAAACAGGGCCAGCAGTGCACTGTGTAAAATCCCCTTCAGTGGCATTATTTTGGTCGTCAGTAGCATAAATTTGGATGTGAGAAACATCAAAGCCCCCATATAAATGCCTTTCTCTTCATGTTGTCATCCTATCTTTGAATCACTCCCCCTCCCCCCTAGGGCCATGGTTATTTACATTTTCAAATCTGCATTTTTCATATAGATCTGTCTGCCTCTGATTTTAATATCAGTGATGTTTCCCACGACACCTTTTGTTTTATTATGCATTATGAATTTCTTCCCCTCTCACTCCTCCCTCTCTCTCCTTCACTCTCCCTCTCTCTCTCTCTCTCTCTCCCTCTCTCTCTCTCTCTCTCTCTCGCCTCCATCTTTTTCTAATCCCTATCCCCCACACTAGGCTTATGAGTCCCAGTGTTTTATCATGGGGAGAGAGATTTATCATTTCAATCTCATTTCAATAAATAAAATAATCTCTCTTCTCCTGTACGTGACAGCAGCTAATAGTATTTTGTTATCGCAGAGTGAAACTTTGCAGACTTAGTGCACTTGCTTTGCATTCTGCAGCAGCATACAGTGGCATTGCCTGCATTGTGAGGCAAACTGTGCACAAGTGCATATAAAGAAATTGTGACTCCAGCCCACTTTATTAAAGTGAAGCATGATGTCAAAACATTTTAGTTTGTGATTTAATGGATGTAATGGCGTAATATGTTTCTGTTACAACATGCATTCATTGGATGTTACGGAGGTTAAACGCAGCATCATGTTAGATGCTTAGTGATTAAATGAATAATGCACTTATTGGCTTTGGTTTGTACTTATTTCAGTAGCAGTATAGGAACCCTCTTGTACCAATTCCATCCTCTTAAAAGCTACTGGGCTGCACTCATGTATGCTTTTATCTTTCAGCCAGGATATGTTCTTAAAGCACGGTCTGTCAGATCCGCCTGCACTGTGGTGTGTAGAAGAACAAGAGCAGCCATCAAGACGACAGTTTTATTTTAATTGCTATCTCCCTTTCCTCCCGGTCCTTCATTTTCCCTTACCCCTGGAGCAAATCAACAGAAAAAATGTAAAAGGACTGACAGGAAAACAATTGCGTTTCAAATTGAACTCCCTGCAGAGTGTGTTCACTTCCTTAACCTGACATCCCTCCCTTCCCCACACATGGCAGAGGAGAAGGCGAGGCGAGCGGCAGCCACACTAAAGCCGGAGAGAGGGGGGAGACCGTCCTTTTGAATATGTGTTTTCTGTTTATCATTAGCTGACTGGGTGCTTCATCATTCGGCGAAAATCCCTATCTGCTGAACATAAGGCCGAGAGACAGCGGGGAATCAATCTTTTGTGCTTGGGCAGATAAACACAGGACGCAATCAGGGGGAGACGGAGCGACGGAGCAGGCCGCGGGACTCACGCCGCCGGTGATGGATGGCGGAAGTGAAAGTGTCAGGATGGCATTATGCAAATGGGGGAGGCATCCGAGCATCGCCCCGGTGATTATGGGAGATGGGAGAGCAGCCTGTGGTCCCCCTGGCACCAAGGCAGCCATTTTGGGGGCTCGTCGTCTCCTACCGGAGCTGGGGAAGGGGGAGGAGAGTGGTGGACGGGGGTGGTGGGGGAGAGAAAGAAGGAGGAGATGAAGGAGGAGGAAAAGGGAGGGAAGAACGTGTCATGGTATCATTCCCTCACATGCGCCACCGCCTCACCCCCACCCCTTACCCAAAAAAAGGGGAGGAATAAGTCTATAAGCAGAGTGAGAGGCATCTGTGTCATTTACTGAAACAAATGACCAGCCTTCTCTTTCTGTGGGGTTTGAATGAGGAGGGTGAGCCAGCCGAATGATAGAGATAGAACATTGATGGAACAATCATGAATAATGAACTTGAACTGGACAGAAATAAAAGCTGGTTGGGGTGATTGCGACAGCAGCCATGTTTTTCCGACAAGTGGGAACAACTGCATGCGAGCCGCTCTCAGAGGCCAACGTGACCCCTGGGTACAATGGTATCCATCCCGGCTGTGTCACTTTCACAACCATCGAGACTCTCGCACACACCAATCTCAATGACAAGCGAGCAGGGCACACACACTCCCACTATAATGACCAAGGATGCTACTTGTATTCAAATGAGGGTTGAAGTGAGAGCAAGGCAGATACTTCAGGGAGCAGCCGGGGCCCAGAGGGGAGATCCAGCCGCAGTCCCCGCTGTACCATTACAGTAAGATTGGATGAAGATGGAGACATGGAAAATATGATAGTGTGTGCGAGCTGATGGGGACGGCGCAAGGAGAATGCCGCCCAGATGATGTATGCGCGGGAGCTTGTGCGCGCAGGAGTTGGTGTGTGTGTGCTGTGAAATTAGCAGCTGTAGTCGGACGAGCCCATTTTTCTCCTGTTTACACAAGAGGAGGCACGTGTTTGTGATATCAGAAAACAGGAGAGAGTCACAGTGTTATTCTTTTGAATGAACCATTGTCTCTCTACTTGAATATGATTATCCAGTCTCAATCTTTACAGATTGTTGTCCTGTTTCTCCTTTTTCAGCCAGTGTCCATTTTTAGTCCCTGTCCTAGAGAGACAAAGCGGGCTCAAGTGCCCGTCCTCCACCTCTAACTTTACCACTCGCCACAACACACAGACAATACCAGTCCGTTCCGCCTGATTGGATCCATTTGCATTGGACACCTCCTCTGCATATTGATTGATGGGTTTAATCAGCGAATCAGGGGGAGCGCTCAGACATCAATCTCTGTCAGGCCCCTACCTTTTTTCCGAGCCTGTGATTCCCTGCTAGGACTCATCAAGGAAAGCAAGTTTAGACAGAGAGAGAGAGAGAGAGAGAGAGAGAGAGGGAGGGTAAGGAGCGGGAACAGAGAGAAAAAAAGAAGAAAGCCATGTGTGGAGTGGAAGGACAAAGTATTAGAAATAACTTTAGGTGGATTTCTTTGACTGGCCTCTGTAAAAATAGATCAGGTGTAGCATAAAGGGAGGCTGGCCAACTGTGAAGCTATGTAGGGAATTTAGAAATGAGATAGCAGTCAGACAGAGCAGCTTTATACAGGTTATACATGTACAGTAATGCAAGAAATGTATGAGTCAAGCATGAAAAAAATTAGTTTTGACAGGGCTCAGTTCAGTATAATCTGAGCATTATGTGTGGTGTTTCAGATATCATTTGATCATACCTAGAGCCTGACAGATATATTGGCTGAACGATATTATCGGCCAATATTTGCCTATCAAGGCGTATCGGTATCTCTCAGTATCCATATAGAGTCCAGTATGTGCTGCTTGAAAACTATTATTTATTTACACAATATATAATGAAGAAAAATGCTTGTGGTGACTTAGAAATGCTGTTGTTATATATATATATTTATTTATTTTTTACTTAAATGATCAGCAAATCACTGACAATGAACATACAGTAATGACGTACTTATTTATTGTTTATTCATTTATTTTATTCAGGGATCGGTTAACAAATGCCTGACAAATATACAATACAATACATATTTAGTGTATGATTAATAATATAATAATGTGTAATGAATAGAGAAATTAGTTGATTACATACGTATATGGCAGTCAATATAGTGAAATTTTCATAGGTGTAATGAAAATAGACCCTTTCAAAAGGCTACTTTTTATTATTGTAAATTATTATACATTATGCATACAGTATATTACATTGTCAACCAGTTCTAGAGAAATAAAGGATAAATAAATAAAAAATAAATAAAATAGCTGTTCAGTGTCAGTTAATTAAAAGACATTTCATTAAAGAATACATAAAAAATAAGTAACTAACAGCATTTATAAATCAACCCAAGCATTGTTTCCTTCATCATATATGTATAAAGAGTTTTATTGTCGATGCATATTGGTGAACATATACACCAATACCAATAGATACCTACATGCCTTTGATGGGCCAATATCGGTAGATTACATCAGTCAACTGACAGATCCAGCTCTACCTAAAGCCTTCTGAGTACCTTTGCATTGTCATATTGGTGCAAAATCGTTGCACCATCTACATAGAAAAAGCCTATCTTCATTCTAGCAATAAAAATCGAACTACACAGTTACAGTGACACGCCATATCAGCTATCAATGAATTTTCCCCCCCCTAAAATAGCCATTGGCTTCAAAAATCTCATATCAGTCAGTGTAGAGAAATTCACCTTGTTCTGAAGAGAAATTAACACGTTTAAAGATTCTCCTCCTCCTCTCTTCCCTCAAATTAAACTTTTGCTCCTTTTCTCTCCACCTAACTTTGTTGCAGGGGAATAATAGAGGATGACAAAACTAATTGGCACAACCAATTCAATTCTTTAAAGGATTCGTGTTATCTAATTTCACAGGTCCTACAACAGGTGCAGTTGTCAAAGTCACAGGATCCATAGAAGGGGTTAGAAAACAGCCTTTTCGCTCCTCTCCCGACTGGTTATGTGCATGTGTGTGTATGTGTCTCCATGCATGTTGTACAGTATATATAGAAAGTGTTAATTGAGTTGTGATTGCCATTGTGTGCCTCATCGGGGAAGTACAAGACCCCCTCCACCCTTCCCATGTCAATGTGAAAGTGTACCTGTGACACATCGAGCTGACAGATACTTCGTTTCCTTCTCACTTGATAATTACTGTAATACAAACTCAATTAAAAGTAAGCAGCTCAAAGAGGGAGGAGATGAGTTTGATTAAAATATGAATAAAAATACAGATCTGAGAATACATATTTTTACACATCTGTCCCGAATATAATGTGAGATTTGCGCAAAGGTATCTGGAGGAGGCTAAGAGCTGAGGGACAATGTTTTTAAGGAAGCTTGTTCCTAGGTGAGTAAATTTGACTGCTTTTAAATACCAGTTTAAATCAGCCAGTTAACAATAAATGAATGACAGTATTAAGGACTTCTCCTTTGTCACGAGCAAACACTCACCCTCGATTAGGAGCGCAGGGTTGAGGTTGGTTTAATAGCAACCGGATAATTGTCATGAAGCAACATCACACACAACTAGTAAAAACAGTAAATGAACTATGTCCTTCTGTATTTCAACATTTGTTCAGGCTAAGAGTATTTTTTTATTTCTTACATTAAACTCAATTACTTCCTGTGTGAACCTGGCCTTGAAGGAAAGGGCCCCATAATTTAGCTCTGGAGAGAGAGAGAGACAGACAGAGAGAGAGAGAGAGAGAGAGAGAGAGGGAGGGGGGGGGAGAAAAAAGAAAGAAAAAACATTGCAACATGCTCGTTTTTGGAGGAAGAAACTTTTAATACCCACAGCTCTTAATGACGGCACTGCAATTAGAGTGGCTGCATTTTTGCTCTAGCCGCGAGTCAAAGGAAAACAAATAAAGCAGCTCGATTTAGAAACCTTATTAGACTTTGAGTCCCTGAGCAATTAAAGTATTACAGCTGAAGTGCTTCTGTGAACCCACCGATGGAAAGCATTTATAGGTGGTCTCTACTTTACTGGTGGTCTGTTACTGGGCTTTTTTTCCTATCTCCTTTTTCTTATTTGCGCCATTCAGAGCTGCAATCGTTTCATTGTTTATGTGTGAGCTTGTTTTGAAAAGGTATTGGACAATAAAAGCTCTTGATATTACAGCGTCTGTCAAGGACAAATTGCACTCGTGCAAACTTTTCTGGCCTCGCCTTGCTCCGGCAAACATACATTATTACTGAGTATAACTAGAAATGGGAACATCTATTTAAAATGCAATGATTTAAGACTTCAAATCAACATCTTTTTTCATTCTTTAATCTTTTATCCGCAGCCCCACGCAGTGTCTAAATTGGTTTGGCTGTGATGATGCCCTTTGCAATGCAATCTCTCCAATTTGATGCCTTATCAAATTACTAACCCAGAGGAAATTAATGGTATCATCTGTGTCAAGGCATTGATGTAGTTTCACTTAGCCTCAAACACTATGGACCTAATTGAAAGATTAGATTCCTCTAGATTTCCTATCCATCTTCATACTAATTACAATTAAAGAGGAAAACTTAGTGCCTTACATATCAATTTAACAAATAAAACCAGGTAACATTTTCTAAAAAGGATGTTTCAGTCACACAGAATTTAATATTGCATAATTGTAAGTGGCTATAATTGAAGTGGAAGTGTTCTGAAGACAAGCAGAATTTAATTTTCCTCCATATATTTTATTTTAATGAGTTGTAATACATTTTTGGAAAGAGCACAGTAATAAAAGACCAACACCTGATGTGCCACTAGGGGGGGTGGTAATGCTTTTTGGGCCCGAGCAAGCACATGTTGAAAAGTACAACTGTTGTGTCTCTCATTCACACACAGTTACTTTCCCACAAGAGAAAGAGGAGGCGGTTGGGTTTTTTTACGGCAGAGAAGAAGAGAAGGAGAATGTGGTCACATGACTGCTTGCATTACAGCTACAGCTCTATCTCGACTAACTTTGGCGTGTAGTTTCACCCTCCGCCTGCTAATACCATAATCCCCCAAGCCATGACCTCCTCCTCCTCAGACCACTTCTGACACCTCCTGCTCGGCCACCTCTGCCCCGGTTCCTCCCCTCTGATCACTCAGCAAGAGTCCCAGCCATAATTGACTAATGACCCCATATCAATATTTGGCTGTGGTCGCAGGCTTTCAGTACCGTTGTAATTTAAAGTGGATTAGTGTTCGCCTCAGCACGTTTCTTTTGGCAGCCAGCCAGTGGGACGAGCTTTTGATAACAGGTTCCTTCTTGCGTGAGTGTATGTGTGTTTCCAGTGTAAGTGTGTGTGTGTGTGTGTGTGTGTGTGTGTGTGTCTGCTTTGTGGGTGTTTGTGTGAACTACATAAGCTGCCCATTGCCCTACGGGACTTAGACACCAAAGCAGCTAAAAAAAAAGACTGCAGTTTTTCCTGATGAGGAGATGGGAAGACACACACACACACATACATACATACACATGCAGGCGCAGGCTGACTGCCTCAGCCTGTTCCTGCGAAATGCCGAGGTCCCGGTCCGAGTGTTTCTGCCGCTCTCCCACTGTGAACTACACACAACGATGCAGGCGGCACCAGACAAAACAACTTTGAAAAATAATTGACGATTGTTTGATTTATGACACTGTCTGGCAAGTTGATTTATGTTAGTCATCAAGTACGATGATACTAGTAGAACTAACTAATCTAGCTGTTACAAAGCAATGTGATGATAAAAGTCATGCAAGTCCCCATTGGTACGGGCAGGAGGGGAGGTGGACGGCTCCAACCAACCCAGATGCATCTTGTTGTTGGAAGTTAAGTCTGGAATTTTTGTTGTTTAACCCTGTTCTTTTTACATAATCTTAATCAAGTGGTTTTTATGCCCAACCTTAACCAAAGTGTCTTTAAAGTGTTTAAAACACCTATCGTCACATGTTTACAACATGTTGTGGTCGTCATGTGTTTGCAGCATGTTTAAAGCAGAGGTCGAGCACATGTCACAACCAGAACATGCTGCAGCTGTTCTTAAACATTTACCACACAGTTCAGCAGTTATCACACAATTGTATGGGCATTATTAGTAGTTATCAGCATCATCAGTATGGGTTAGAAGGGGCCTATTCCACCTACTATTTGGATGAAAATGCTGTTGGATGGCTCCTTAATTACACGACTGCCACCCAGCGTCCCATGACAGGCTTAAAGAGTGGAACAAAATACAACTTAGTAAGTCATTTTTATAGTGTATCATAGTGTCCAGAAGTGTGTAGTTAAATAACAAAATGTATATAATTCAAACCATTATCTTTTTTACAAAACCTAACCATGTACTGTTTTCCACCCCTAACCTAACCATGTATCTTTTTTTGCTAAGCCTAAGTTCTGGACTAGTTTGGGCACCTAAACCTAACAATACTGCGACCAGCCATTTAATTGGCGAGCACTTTCTGACCCATAGGTGCGATGCTGATAACAACTGCCATTTAATGGCCCAGTAACAATCAAAACGGATGCAAAATCAGTCATTTTTCAGGGTCCAGTGTGAAAAAAATAAAGCATTCAACTTTAGTTCAGTAATTTATTTAAGTTAAAATAAGAACAGTTATAACAATAATATATATTGAAATAGTACTGATATTTCCACTTGCCAAATGTCTCTATTTATTGTATTTTACTATTTAACTAATACTGAGACTGATGAAATAAATGTCTTGGGACCATTTAACATTTACTTCAATAATGTCTTTATAGTGCCTGGGCCCCATTTTCAAGCTTCATATATCTCTATTATGTATAATGATTGCTCTTGTATTTTAACTCTTCTGTTAATGAAGAGATCTGAACTGAACTGATATCTAAACCACATTAAGATATATTGATTTTTCCCCTCCTTGTCTTCTTAAGTCTGTAGTGATGTGGCTGATCAGACACAACCAAGTCCAGACTTGTCAGAATATACATGTCTATCTTTCTGCTACACTGAACAAACAAACAAACAAACGTACAGCTCCATACTATGACAAAACCCAGACAGACAGACAAACAGAAAAAAGGAGTGTGACCGTGTCTTACCTTGTCCCTGCACCTCTTTCTGTATGCAGAGAGCGGAGGCAGAGTGTTTATCTCGCTCGCTGGTGGAATGTTTGTGTAACTGAACGCTACGCTGATCGAGTTCAAATCACGGCAGGATAATTAAAACATGTTGATCCCTTCAGTCATGGGAAAGGGGCAGATTTATTAATGATACACTTACCACAGCCCCGTGGACTGCGTGCGCAGCTGAGACATGGTAATATTGCATGAAATCGTTGGTTAGATTGCCATTTACCTGCAGGCCCGTGCCAGTGTGAGTGGTCTTTCATGTAAATGAATTTGTCTAGAGAATGAGAGAAATGAGAGACAGAGGGAGGAGTGAGAGATGGAATTAATAGCTTCGGGTCATGGGGATAATGATTTCTTCATGGACCCAGTCAGAGTCAAATGGCCCAGGCATCTCGTTTGGTGTTTTTGAAAGGAGGAATGAATGTAAGGGTGAACATTACATCGAACAGGGGCATTTACTGAATGTGTAAACGCATTTGGTTTTATGACAGGGTCTACATGCCAACAACGCTTCCAAATGACCCACTTTGTATTCACGCAATGCAAATTTGCCACCGCATCGTTAGATCTCATTGATTGAGTGGTGTTCCCATATGTTGAACAAGAGAACATATTATTTGCTCACAATATCAAAATATTATGACAGGTAGGGGTGAAAAAATGTTTTTCACAAACCTGACCCAGCATACCTGGCCCTTGTACTATAAAGTGAGTAAAATTTACTCAGGGTATCTTTTCATTGTCTGGCTTCACCAAGTTTAACAATCACAATCACGGTAAGCGGTCACATGACAGTGGTTATTAACTCAGAAAGTTAACCTCAATCTAGTAATGAGTATGCTCCATTAAAAGGGGCACTGTTTGCAATATATGAGCATGAACATGGACTGGTCTATTATATTTTTCAAATGAAGAGCAAACTTTAATGTTTGACGAGGTGAAGAAGTTAAACACATGATGTGTCGGCAGCTTATTACGCCCCATTTTTAAATTTGTAGTTTGCGGCGCCCTCTAGTGTCCGTAGTATTTATAAACGATGCCAAGGTGGAAGTGAATTTACGAAGTGAGAAAGCAAAGAGGTAGTGAAGCTTACTTTTATGTTTTATGAGTTAAATCAATAAGCACAAGGCTTTAGGGCTCAGTCTCTGTTGGAGGATCATATCACTTAGAAAACACAATGAAATGGCTTTGACACACTGCAGGACTGTAATCGCACCATTCCGATATGTCAAACTGGCAACATACTGCTCAGGATGCTGACACAAATAAGTCAGTACCTCTGGCAAGCCTTTACATTATTATTAATTTTCCAAGAGAACTGAACCTGCTCAGATTATGTTCCGTTATCCTGAACATATCCTGAAGTTTAACCTTGAAGTTACCCCCCCAACAGCAAATCCTGCCTGGCAATATGTGGCTCTGGTCAAGTTCAGTCCGGTTCAATCCAAGTACTTTATCCGATGTCGGCCTGATTCAGAGTCGATTTCAGGCTTAATTCCAAACTCTAGACCTCTAGCATTAACTCTAAACCCACATAAAGGTGCAGGTGTGTTTTTCCACCCATGTTCATTCATATCTGAATGGGGGTGGTCGCGTCAAAAGCTGCTGGTCAATCTCTTTGCACGTCTATTGTGAAGGGGGCAAGTCTGACAGAGTAAACCAGCATGGACACATGTGAACATAAAGGGCGTACCTCACACCCCCACTGCCCCATGCTGAAAGGACCCAGTGGGGGTGCGAGCAGGAGGGGACAAGGAAAAAGGGCCCAGGCCAGGGCCTAATGGTGGGAACAGTGTGGAGGTGAAGCCGTCTTTTTGTTCGCCGCGGATAAAGGAGGCTTTTGAGAGGCAGCGTGTGTTTTTGTTCCACGGAGGGCCATCGAAGCTGCAGGCCATGCTTGTCCTGGGTTGTGTTGTTGGGGGTGGGACAGGAGTGTGGACACAGGCAGAAGACAGAGTTACTTGCTCCAGGGAGAGAAATATGCCACTGCGAGGGTGTTGGAAGGAGGACAGCGTATCATCTGTCTATGAAGAAAAAAAAAAGAAAAAGGGGGGTGTAGTGAGAGAGTAAGACAGGGCTATAGAAAGAGACAGATGGAGAGGGGGGGCAGAAAGTGAGACAGAGGGAGAAGGAAAGAGGGAGAAGGAGAGGCGTGAAGGTGTTTTATGGGGTACTTAGTGGCTCATGTATCCAAGCTGCTGTCATTTCAGGTCATCCATTGTACTCTGTGCACCTGATTCTCACTCAAAATCCTCCACGATACTCTACAATATATTTAATTTCTGCATCATCCAAATAACTGCCTTTGATTTTTGGACCAATCAAATTGGTATAAGCGTCCTACCTCCCCGTGACAATGACCTATTGTTCAAGATGACGGAGAGACAGCTTCAGGCAGCCGGCAATGAACTCTGGGTGCTCCCTGACCTGTCTGACCTTTCCAACAGTTCAACTTCCACAGACCAGCTTTGATTGATCTGCCTTTAGGGACTTTAAATTGCTCCTTGTCTCCTCTGCTGACAGAGAACAAAAATCAGTGATTCCTACACAGAAACCTGATCTTTGAATAAAATCTTCACATAAGAGCACCATGCATTCTCACCAACAGAGTCACTGTATCATCTTTCACAGCATTACACCTCGGGCCCCAAAAACATTTTCACAAATCCATGTCAGTCCTATAGTATATTCAACTTGAAAAATATGAATATATTCCTTTGCTGATCGTGTTGTTATATATGGTCATGCTAGGGGCTAACAAAAAAATGACATTTCTTTTTTTTTTTTTTACGCTGTCTGTAACAACATAGGATTAACATTGTACTGTGATTTTGGACAAAATTCTTTATCTGTTCCCAACCAGATTATTTACTTTATGTCCCAATGTAATGTAAATGAATAAATAAAAATGATCATAAATCATAAAGACAATTGTAAAAGTGTTAGTTGCGAGGATCCTGTGAAAGTGAGTACAGTAATTACCTGCATGGTCACTTTTCAAAATAAAGTTCCTTGTTCACAGGAGACAGTTCAGCGATAAATACCAATGTATTAATATTATTGTGAAAGGACGAGGTCGGACTTAGTAAAAAATACTTATGCACTGAACTACCGGATGCAGTTAAACAGGCTGAACGGACCTTTGCGCTCTTTGTATTACAGCCGTAAGTTGTAATAAAGCATTGGTTATTGAAAAGCATGCATCTCCAAATTCTATGATTTTGAATTTTTCATATATGCTAAGCGATGGAATGTTTTTGTAAGGGTTGAGAAAAAGTTGCGGAAATGCATGTCTTTTTTCAGCGTAGTTTCTTGAAAGGGTTCATATAATTTATTACAAAAAACTCTGCTATAGTTTCATAGAATTTTTGTTGATTGCTTTTATAAACACGTTAGTAATGTTTTGATACAGAACTACCTGAGGGCAGGCAACAAAACCACTCTGTTAAGGTTAGGGGAAAAAAACATGGTTAGGGTTAAACACTAGAATACTGGACGCAGTTATGTCCGTGACCTAGAACATGAGTAAATAACTTTCCAAGAATAAACAAACACCAGTCTCCTGTGTCACAGCCTCTGGGTTTGTGCTATCCACCTCCCCTCACACCTGTCCTTAAGGCATCCGGGCCTGTTGAAGGCATAAATGAAAAACATTTTCTGGAACAGCTATGAAGTTCAGTACCAGGAATACCTACAAAACCAGTTGGCTTTTTTTAGCTCGTGGAAAGACAACAATTGAAACTGTTACTGTAAAACAACTTGTTTTACACTACACTTAAATGACACTGCACTACTGGAACAAGTAGGAGGCCCCTTCCCGGTGTAAGGTGTCACTTTTTGCTGTTAAGTCACTGTAGTATTCTCTTAAATGTCCACAGGTGACTTCTCTCTGGTCTTTTAGCCTTTCAGTTGATTGTCAGACATCTAAACTCCTAAAACTTCCATTAAGGTGTGAGCCAGAGTTTGTCTGTCGAGCAGATTGTAATTGATGAGATCAGGTGACATTTCAAACTGCTGAAGGGAGGACTGATTCCATCATGAGCTGTACAGAGCTGTAATGAAGTGACTATAGGACTGTAAAGACTGCTGCTCTTTTAGTGTAAGTGCACTGCAATACAATGTTTGCTATAGTACAATACAATGATAGAAATTGATTTCTTTAAAGGTATAATTATTAACATTTCTACATTAAAATGTCTAGTAATCTAGTACGACATATTCTCCTTAACATGTTCATTTAATTTCTTATAATGTGACTGTTCCATGTTTTAAGTATGTCATCAATCACTGGAACTATTTTGTTTATGCACCAAAACGACGTTCAAAGTTTGGAAAAAAGGACAGACTAAATTATAAAAATCTACTTCACAACAGGAAACAAACAGTATACAAACACAGGTTGAAAGGCGGGTTTTGTTTGATGCATCTACTGCTTGCTTTGTGGGGTCTGGCTTTTATACTACTTCACCGGACACAATTTCAAAACTATATATAACCACAACAAATTGTGCAGCAGAGATCTATTTTTATATGGTACTTCAACACAGGAAGTAGTCCACTCATCTAATGCCAAGTAAGCAAGTTAATGTTAGGTTAGCTGTCTATTTCTTAAAAATAAAATAACATAAGGTGAATAAGCGTTAACAAACTTGACTAAATGTAACATGAATAAAACTTGTAAATGTACTACAACTGTGTAGTTTGAGCAAAATGTAGAGAATGTATTAATTAATACTGCATATACATATGTTGGTGCAGGAACCTTCACAAATACAATACCAAACAATTAACACGTTGCAATAACTGTTCTCTGTGCTGGAAATGTGGAAAAGGGAAAATTTGCATATTTTAACAATAATGTCTTTTGCAATTGCACAAAGCAAAGTATTACATTTAATCTTTGGGAAATCCCATCATACATTGAACCAGAGAATACAAAAAAAGGATATGAATAAAATGATGAGAAGTACTTAGTAAAAAATGACCTGCTAAATATAAATTGCCATTACAAGAATAAGAATTGTCAATGCTTATTAGTCTACAATGTGTTCTCCACATTTTACATGGCATTATATCACAGTTTGATATATTGTTACATGGCCAATTAGCATCTCATAATGCTCAGTCAGCCACAGAGCTTGGGGTCAGGGGTCATGTTCGCTCTAGTCCGAGAGAGAGTGAGACAGAAGCAGACGCAGTGCAGCAAAGAGGGAATAGAAATAGACTATTTCAAGTCTCATTTTATTGTGCTGGATCAAAGATAACAGGAACCTCTGCTATCATTATTATAAATAACACTCAATACAGGCAAATGTAGCAAATGGCAGATGATATCTCAACACAGTGATGTGTGAGAAACATCCCAGTTCCTAGATGTGGAAAAAAAACGCTGACTTCCTCGAGCCATTCCTTATCTGGCATTAGATTCTATCTTCACACAGGTGCTGTGTAAATGTTCCTCGAAAAAGATATCACAATGCGCACAGTCATTTGTAAAAGGCAAATGAACTTTAATAATAGCCTTTATCTGAGCACTAATTGCCATAATCCATAAATCATCCTCAGAGATTACATCACCTAAGGGCTGTCAAGTATCATAGATGCATGATAAAGCATTAGAATCAGTTAATCACCTCTGACAAAGTATATAAACTGACTGAATGGCTCCTCTTTAAAAGAAGCTTTGTTTGGATAAGCCAGGACATGCAGTGAGTGAGGAAAAAGGCCAAGTCTTATTAGTCCTAAGAGCCGGTTGAGAAGTGGTGTTCGAGTGTGAAGTCCACTGCTCATTTGGCATTCATTACAGCAGACACGCAATAAAAACATTAGTATCACGCCATCACATGATAGTCTTTCACACCATCAGCGCTCGTACCTACCAGGACCCTCCATTAGCCTGCCTGTGTGTTTACATTCCAAGGGTCTGTTCACAAATGATTTGGATGTATTTTCTTCTGGCTACTATTATTTATCACATGCAAAATGGGTTGGGACACGGTGATGTATGCTATCAGCAGTGACAATGATAACCAGGACAATAATTACACAAAGCCCGGCTCATCCATCACCGCCACTTATCACTTAAACAATCAGGCGTTTAAAGAGAAAGAGGGGTGGAGTGGAGAGGAAGGATCCTGGACTGGGAGTCTCTCGTATCAGTGGAAGCTGATCCAGCTTGGCTGCCCTTATAAACAAGGTGTCATCTGTGTCGCTGGTGTCACTTGAGGCAATGTTTATTAGGATAAAGGCATATTAAGGTGAGTGCAAACACAACAGCTTCCACATTTGATACATTTTTGATAACAGTTTCACCACATAGCCATTCTGGAGCTTTGGATCCTGTCAAGTTTGCTCACTAGTCGTGAAATTGTGCATGTTCAAGCTTCATTTTTTTAAAAATTCTCATCCATTATACCTTTTCAGTTCATTCTTGAATTTGAAAAAAAAAAAACAGTTGAAAGAAAAATATATACAGCACTGTGCAAAAGTTTTAGGCAGGTTTGAAAAAATGCTGTAAAATAAGAATGTTTTCAAAAAAATAAATATTAATGGTTTATTTTTTAACAATTTACAAAATGCAAACAGAATAAAAATCTAAATCAAATCAATATTTGGTGTGACCACCCTTTACCTTCAGACCAGCATTAATTCTTCTAGGCATTATTCACACCTGCCTTTCAAACAGTACTGTATATTTAAAAGATACAGAACAAAACAAAACCAAAAAATAAAAGAATGACCTGGTCAAAAGGTCCTTAAAGTTAAACTTGTAAAGATCTACGTTTCATTATTTTTGGTGGTATGGTGGTATGATGTGTATGATCTTCTGATGTTACTTGTTTGTATAAGTTTCATCACCTGCAGCATGAATGTATAAAGGGAACTGGGTACAGTGTTGAAGGCAAGGGCCCCATTCATCCCTATGAAAGCTGCTCAGTTGCTAATCAAGCCAAAAATGTTTGACGTCTATGTAAAAAAATTCCCAGCATCCTTTATTCATCTCCTGCACCATGGGGCCCAGCGTGCGCACCAGATATTTCTGCCCACCACTCCAATAACTTGAATGGGGATAAAGTAATTAACTTGTTAAATCTTTCCAAATGTTTTCAGACTGAATGCCAAATTCTAAAAGAAGAACAAATATCTTTGCGTGGGATGTGACACTCAAAAAGATTTATCCACTGATTTACAGCTCTCTAATGTCTCTTTCGCAATGTCTTTGGACAACCCAGAAGGTGTCATTCTCCAGTTTGATCAAAATGGCTTCCAAACCCAGAGCTCTTTTCGGGGGTTAGTCTGTATCACTCTTTTCTTTGTTTGTTCAACCATAAAAAACAGAACGTGAAAAATATTGCCACAAACATCTAGTGTCAAGATTACCAATTTAAAGTGTTCGGAAAAAAGTTAAGTTATCTGCTTATGAAGATCATGTGACATGACCAAAAGCTCCAGAATAGCTACCAACCAGACCTTGTGGTGAGACTTTCTAAACTGTTGTTTCCAGGGACAAGAATTCACTTTGAACCAGCATTGTTGATTTATGTTAAATGCAAATTATGCTGCCCCTTTTTTGCATCTTTTGTCAAGAAGTTTAATTTATTCTTAGAATAAATTGACTGCATGTGCAAAAGTCGAGAATAAATAAAAATGTAAAGCAAAATGAATGACATTTAAGTTAAATACTTTAAATACCATTTCACCATTCACCATTCCAAGACACACATGATTGCACAACAGATACAGACAGAAAAGGTAGATTTACACAGTGTTTTGCAGACGCAGTACTGGATGGCCTCAACATGTCTGGGCTGTGCTGACAGTGAACTTGAACCCTAAAAGCCCTGGAAGAAGAGAGTTAACTGGAGACTGAAAGATGGCTTGCATGACAGAAAGAGGGAGACTCCCCAGTAGCGAGAGGTCAGAGGTTACGTAAATACTGAGAAAGCCTTCTGGGTCTGGTTGATGCGTCCTCGGGTAATGAGGTTGACACCTCCTGGGACACGTAACCTTTGAACCCTGAACCTAAGATGTATTGGCCTGTGAAGCGAAAAGAGAAATTTCACTTGGGTAGAATCACCCCACATTCTTACGGTGGAGATGAGATACAAGGGGAACCAAACCTTTAACCTGTTGTTGTGTGTTGTGATCCTGAACATCATCACTTTAACAGTTCTTTAACGGTATAATGTGCAGTGGCTACATGACCTGCTTGAGAAAATGTGGTTAAAAACTACAAAAAAGGAGGAGTGAAGAGCAAACATCTGCTGCATGCAAGCACCAAATGAAAAGCACTTTACTCCAGTGTTTCATTCCCTTGTTTATTGCAGCAGGATTGTGAATAAGTTTCCTTTGAACATGATGGATCATTAAAGTAATGGTGTACCATGGTTTTGTTCTTTTTTTGCTTAGATGTTTCTTCTTTTTAATACAAATTTCTATCTGTGTCTGTGTCTCTCCTGAGAGCTGCCATTGCTCTACTTACCAGGAAATACTTTCTAGATATGCAAATTTATGGTCTTGAGAGAGAGAAAAAGTGCGTGTGCGTGCATGTGCAATGAAAGAAAAGGAGAGCGATGCATGGTTGGATATCTTGTAGAACATGCAAAGTAGGAGCATTTAAGTAACTCATAGCAGCACATGTGTGTCTCTGAGTTCATGTACATACTGTGCATAGGTGTGGGTGTGTCTTTGTGTGTCTATTTATGAACACACACTCCTGTAATGTACTGTACCTACAGGCTCTCTGAGTTAGCATGTCATTGTGTGTTTGGTACTCCGTGTGCTGTTACTCTTTTAACTTAAAGGCATAGTTTGACAACTTGGAAAATATGCTTATTTGCTGTTTTTCTGAGAGTCAAATGAGAAGCTTGATAACCACTCCCATGTCAGTATGTTATATATTAAGCTAAAGTTAGCTTAGCATAAAGACTGAAAACACTCAAGGGTTACAATCAAGAGGCAACTTACAGGCCTGTAAGTAACGCAAATGTAGAATTACCTGAAACCTGCATTTTTTTCTAATGGCTAGCAGGGGTTTAATCCACGCATTATAAAAAGAAGTCCATTTGTATAGAAGTCTATGAAAAAAAATATTATTCTGACTTAATTTCTAACTTTGGTAAACATTTTCCTAATTGGTTTATGGTCCCAATCACAACAATTAAGTCTTCCTGAATAAAGTATGATGTTCATTTTTTAAATGATGGTTCCATTTGAATAAAAGCAGGGCAGGCTTTAAGGCAGGGGTCATCAACTACATTTGTCCAAGGATATAATGTACTTATGCCTAGTTAGCCTATTGGTGTTATGATATGATATTTTCACCTTCTTACTAAATTCATGCTATTTTTATTTGCCTATATCAGTGTCAACAGACTCCTATTGTGATGACAGAAACGTAAATATGCTAAAAACCAGAACACATTTTTTTCCACCGCACATTTTTAAAAACTCAACAGGCTATTGTTCTGCACTGCAGTTTGTGATTAACAAGTGAACTTGAACGTGTTTTAGGCTGTTGTCCTTGTTTTCATCTTAAAACGTTGAGCCTTTCACAATATGTTTTCAATGCATTAAAGTTACTATATATATTACACATTTATAACCTAAAAATCTGTTGTTCAGCATTAAGTCAAACCATAAGGAGTAACAATTTTAACAGTGACAGTAGCCATTACATCAAATAATTTTAAAAACATTACAAAAACTGCTGGAATTGTTCAACTACATAAAATACAGTAAACAGTACAGTCATGCCCTACTTCATGATTTGACCGAGATGACATAATATCACTCCAGGTACAGTATGAAATCCCCCTAGTTCATCTTGTCTGTCGACAGATCAGAGACCACCCTCCCTCTCATGGTTGTGTGTGGTCTCCTCCTGATTTTCTCCGCCTCTCTTTTGAACGCAGACTAGAGTTCATCAGCACTAAGTGACACAGACTGAAGTGCTGGTGGCCAGTCACTCCGTTTTCCCTATTGATCAAACTCAGCACTCTCTTTTATCTCTGACCAACAGTTTCTCTCCTGTGATCCACTACCAGGGTATGTGAAGCATATAAAAAATAAAGAAGGAGCCCCAGTAAATTGTATCCTTAGTTTTAATACAATCAGTGAAGTTCATCTGGTAAGCAGTCCCATGACCACTACTGCAGTTTCTTCCTGTTTCTATTCTCTTAAAGCCTTGACTTTGTGAATTCTGGCTGTAAAAAGCTCCATAACCACAACATCCTGCATGCACTGCAACTCCCTTCCACCATGAAACTTATGTGTTCGCTTTACAATGCATATCATCACTGCTGTCAAGCAAGCGAACAACTTCTGTAGTGTTGATTTTAACTGCATAAAGTTATCGCCACAAAGTAACAAGAATATAGAATATAACTTTTCCTATTTAATCTCACAGTACATCAATGACATCCTTGGAAAATGTATAGACAGATGGACACCATATGTTTGGGAGTGCCAAGAGTCCGCTGGGAACACAGATCAAAATTTTATTGGAAATCAACTTGTCAAAATGGGCATCTAATATATTCCATGGTGGAATCTAAAATGACTTAATTGAAGATTTGGATTTTTGGACGAGTAAAACATGTTCATTAATTCAAGTTGATTGATGCCCCCCTGTAATCAAATACTTTTCTCTGGGCATCTTATTGTTGGGCTCAGTGTGACCATCTCAACACAGAAACAGCCCTCTGACTTTTCTGAACCCTAAATGTGGATGTAATATTCATAAAAGCTAAGTAAAAAATATTCTTTATACAATACCAACCTCCTTGCCTGTCCATGGCTTGTCATTTCAGGTATATTGTTATCGTTGCCTATCTTAACTCAAATAGCTAATGGTACAGGATCCCTCTGGCTCACAGATCATTCTCGTTTGCATCGTTGCTCACAGTGAAATAAGAAGATTGATACCACTCTCATACCTGTATGCTAAATATGAAGCTAGAGTGAGAGGGCGATTAGCTTAAAGGCTAGACACAAGGGCAAACACTAGTCTGTCATTCTGCAAATAAAACCACTTAAAAAGTCTTCCAACATCTGTAAATTACCATACTGTATCTTGTTGTATTTACACAGAATTTTTTTTTCAATCTACAAGTCGTTAGCCAGTGGCAAATTGCAAATGTTAAGCTATTTCTTTGCAAAAAGTTACTGGGCTTAGTGACTTCCTTGAATCTTCCTTGAATTGTCACTATTACCCCTTTCCGACCAAGGCAGTTCCAGGGCCTGTTCGCCTGAAGACTGGTTGCCTTTTTTTTTTAGAGAGAGATTTTAAGAGAACCAGGTTAGCTATTTGCCACTTTTTTACTCTTAGCTAAGGTAAGCTTTGGGCTGGGTGGTTGGGTGGTTAGAAAAAGCTAAAAAAGAAAAAAACCTGATCAAAGAATAGAACAACATTGATAGTATGAGCATGTAGGTCATGTGACCTCCCTCAGCCAGCTCTTCCAGTGGCCCAGCCTCAGTGACAAAAGAGTCTGTGGCACCCTCGTCAGAAAGTCAATACCGTGATAAACACTGCCCTTCACTTTAGCCCCGGTTCACCACTTTAGCAGCCAATTGCCTTGACAGTCATTACCTAACTAGTAAATCACCACAACCAGGATGCAAGTAAATAACAGTCAGTGAATGAATAACGTTAAAAAAAGAGGTGAGAGGAAACATGTTGCCGTGTATTTTCACTCAGACGCCTTCTTAGTGGAGTGAGCATATGTTTTATGTTTTGTATTTTTTTTCCCCCCAATGGCTCTGGCAGTGAGTGTCATTCAAGATGTGGCCTTTCCACACTCATAAAGAACACATAAAACACACATTGTGCTCTCGTAAAGCACTTACAGAGGTGAGATTTATGTGCTAGGGTCTGGATTTCCAAATAGAGACCGATGCTGTCACTAAAATGTTTTTGATTTACACTGCTAGTGTATTGGCGTGATTGCCAGTGAGATTGCTTAAAATTTGCAAATGAAATCAGATTAGAATGAGCTGAGTGTATTTAAAACCTTTTTGAGTGTACTCTTGAGGAGGGTCCCCAGTTCACTCCAGCACGTCTTTAAACACTTGCAGTCTTCGTCACTCAGGAGCCCTTTTTCTACCCCCGTTGTCACTTTGAGAGACAACCATGCCCCTCCCATAGGCCAGGCTAAATGTGTGTGCTATCAAGCATACAGTCATTTAACATTCCTCTGCTCTAACAAAAACCAAGTACTCTACAACTACAAAGAAGTGCATCTCAGACCTACTGCTCGAACGAGCAAAGGTGATCACCTCTGCTTTAGCAAAGAAAAGAATGTATTCCTCCTTCAGCGAGAGGTGTCACTGACTTTGCTAATGTGTCTTTAATGCGGCCCGTTGCGCCCTTGGATGTGGATATCAAAACGTTTAAATCGACCTGCTCACTGGAGGCAGAAGTGAGTCTTGTAAAATGAATTATTGATGCCATTCGAGGCTCCTCTCTGACTGGGAACAATGTAACTTGCACTGGTGAATTCATCTGAGCTCTTTAAAATCAAGGTCTCTCCGCTCCGCTTTCATGTTCTGACAAGGGTTGAGTCTCCGAGCCACGAGACATTCCTTGATTACCGGTGATGTCCAAGTCTTTCTCAGAGGCACCTCAGTCCTGTTGGGACAGAGCACGTTATTGTTGGGATACCTGCATAGTTGCATGATTGGTGTCAAATAAACACGGTGCTGAGCTACAGTGCTAGAGGTCTTTTTACCTGTAATTATGGCATGGCTAGCTTTCCACTGTGGGACGGCTGCCAGCTTGCTTTGGCTTTTATGGGGCTTCTGGTCCTTTCTTGTGGTTGTCATGCTGCAATTAAAACTGTCTCCAATCGCTGGGTGGCAAAAGGCGCTGAGACAGACTCTTGTCTCTCTCACACACAGACACACATACGCATGTGTACTTGTATACACACACAAACACACTGTGGAGCCTCTGGCTGGAGGCGATGGGAAAGCGTATGATATAGGAAAAACATAGTTAATTACATTTGACAGGTATCTATTAAAGTGCATTCTTAGACCTTAGAGGCCTTCACACATCTAATGGAAATACACACTCAACTGCTGCCCATGAATAATAGGGCTTCCAAGCCAAAAGCTTGGGCTTTTTTCCCCTTATCTCGCCAACATCAAGCGTCTGTCAGCGAATAGACAAATCACCACTAATCAAGTCCACAAAAGTATAAACCAAGGTCTTATATTGGTATTCACATGCTTTATAATTAGTTATTCAGGGATTCTTTTCACTTTTAAGTGAACAAGCTCTTGAATCCCTCCTCCACTGAAGCACCAGCTTGTCTGTTTATTACAGACAATAGTAGAGTGATTGTAATCATGACACTTTCCCTGATTTTGCACTTAAAGAGATGTATGTATTGCAGATGTACTTGAATCGTGACCTGCAGGTGTAATGTCCAGATGCAGGAGTGAACGTATTGATAAGCTAGGATAGTCCATCAGACGGATAGTTGTCTGTTTGTTCAGCCTGTGAATCTGCCTTTTCTCGATATCATTCTGTCTATCACTCTGTCTGGTTTGTGGGTTTGTACCGTCTTTCTTCCCATTCTTTACTGGTCTTTCATCTAATCTGCCTGAAGACTCTGTCAGATCAGCTGTCTTCAAAATCCAATTTAGGTGCTAGATACAAAATATTGCCCTGGCAACAAGAAAGGAGAAAGACTTGTTGTGTAAAATATGTATATTGCAGAAGTACGTGCCTCGTGGTGTTTGAAAAGTCACTCTGCCTAACAAAGAATTAGTCCATCACACACAATAACCCCTTGTTCAACGTTTTCTCCAACAACTGTGTGTGATGTCTTACAATATATGACTCTGTGCTCTATTAAATGCTGTCACTTTAAAACACATGGTTAACCCTGTGAATCCATACTACTTGGTAAGGTAAGACACCGAAAGAACTTGGTTAAGTTTAGAAAAAAGAACATGGTTTGGGTTAAAATAACAACTTTTACTACATAACGTAGTATTAGAAGCCAGTTTGCCAGGTAAGCAAGGTGCATCTGTTATTCAAAAATGTTACTGTTAATTATGATGAACTGAAAACACACAGTGTGCCTAGTAGCAACCTGTCAATCCAAGATAGCCATTAAGAATAGCCTGTTTTGTCATCATTTTACTCTAAATGGGACCATAATTTCCAAAATGAACATTATGCTGTATTGAAGGAGACTTGAAACTAGCAATTGAGACCATAAACTCATTAGGAAAATGTCTACTGAGGTAATTAATCAAGTAAGAAGTTGGGTAATTTTCTCATAGACTTCTGTATAATCTTACTTCTTTTTACAACCAGAGGAGTTACCCTCTCCTGCCAATTAGAAAGAATGCATTTTTAATGCACTTCAGCATTGGCTTCACTTTTCAGGCCAAGTGGTTGCTGCTTGGATTAAACAAACAGCATATAACATGTTGTTTAGTGAGCTTTGGTGGTGCTGAAAGGCAGGATAGTGAGGGACATAACTCAGATCCAAAATGCATCAGACAGACAGTAATGATATCTTAGTATGCTTGGGATTTTAGCTTTTGTAACAGCAAACACAAAGAAGAATAGTAGTGAAGGAGCAGGCAGATGGCTGATGTAACCAGGCAGGGCATAATGGGAAGTTGCAGTGAGGGAAAGGGCATTCAAACACAGAAGCAAATCTTGAGAACCGTTGAGAGGTCAGTGTCATTTAGACTTTTTGCTCTTCCAAGAATGCTGCACAGGCTACATTTGGCGTGCTAAAACATTTGGCATGCCTTGTTTGGTGTGTTTTGGACAAAATATTTCTTAATATAAAAAGTAAAATGTCAAAAAGAGGTGTCAAAATAGGTTAGGTAGCCACCATTTTTATACACCTGGGCCCTTATGGGCCTAAAGGGAAATACTTGGTGTATCATGATGCGCTATCGGACAAATTTCTGCATGCTTTTGGCGGTAGGCATTTACGTGAAACCTGGGAAACGTGTGCATAATGACAGTTTGCTGGCTCAAGACTCTTTTTTTGAGTTGTTTGTGAGGTGTTCAGACTGAAAGACCGGTTACTGAATGACTGTTTTATTACTGATTTGTGTGTTTGTTAATGAGCCTAGAAATTCTAGATTCCATCACAAAGATAACATCAGTGAGTGAGCAAGCTTTTTTCTCTCTCCATCCTGATTTGCATCTTATTCTTGCTCTATAGAACTTGCTCTGTTCTGTATTTTATGTTTCACAAAAAAAAAAATTTCCCCTGTCCTCCCACACCCCTATGTTCCTTCCCGTCCTATCACCTCTCATTAGAAGGACTTGAGGATCACACACAAAGCCAGGGAGAGATTATGATGATAGTTTTGTAGCCTGCCCCTCTTTGTCTCTGTCCACATTCCTCTCAAATGAAAGACGGCAACAATTACCTTCGTGTCTGATGCCGCAAGTCTCTTGACATACACTTTGAAGAGCAGGTTTGGTTCCCAGCCTATGGCTATAGGAGCAGGTTTGTCTTTTGCTGCAATTACTGTCCACGTCAAGATGGCTGACAAACTGGGAGCGCCCATCTCAAAGTTGTTCAGAGCCAGCATTCATTGGCATGGAAAGCAGTTCTTCATGTATAGGCCAGCCTTTTGAAGAACAATTGGAAGTACAAGTTATTAATGTGTTATGGACAGCTAGTCAGGATTCACTCTAAGTATTACCACAGGTCAGGGAAAAGGCAGTGTGTGGTATTTAAATAGACCTTACATCAAAGCGTAGCAATTTGAGAGTGACATGTGAGTCTGGAAAGTGCTAATAGCCTTCCCGAAGCTGATTCCATCCAACCTCCTGCCAATGTCAGAATCCAGCTGAATTTGCTCTCCAAGATGTTCTTCTGAGGTGAAAGCCAGCAGTCAGTTGTAGCTCCACTGGTAGCCGTTTCCGATGCTTTGGTAGCGTAGCATCAAAGTCACGGGGCACACATATATTCTGCAGGATTAGAGTAGCGTAAAAGGACAGCCCCAGCCCATTCACTGTTGGCACGGCCGCCACAGCCTCGGCACAAGTGAGTTTTTAATGCATTCCATTTAACTTTAATTACTCCAATCTCTGCGAGGGCACACAGGAAGAAAAGGCCCGGGCGTTTGTGCCGAGCAGATTACCCCACTGCCCTGCCAAGTCCGCGGCGCGCTGCATCCTAAGATAGAATTCAAATTCAAATGTGGGCTAAAGAAAGTGCAGCTGTCACCCCTCTGGCCTGCGAAGCCCCAACCGGATCAAAGATGAGCTGTCCTCCTCCCCTGCCCGTGTAAAAATGAGCTGTCCTGGCCGTGCCAGTGTCTCGTCCCCCTGGGGCACCTAATCCTCCTCTCCTGACTCCACACTGACAGTCTGAATAAAGGCATTAAACCCCGCAAAATAATTACCAATTAAAACGGATGGAGAAGTCATCAGGTAGTGACTGGGGGGAGAGCAGGCAGAGGCGGCAGAGAGGGATGAAGCTGTGGTGGGTTTTTCTCCTCCCTGCCAAGAACAACCTGTATTTTCTCCTTTATGGGTTATGGTTTTGCAGTTCTGGATGAGTGAGTGACCTTACAGAGTGGTATCAGACCAGGAACAGACTTCTGAAAGCTTCTAGGATGTCGAAGAAAGTTTGTGTGAGGCATCCCAACTGTACGGAAGCCAGAAATCAGTGCAGAAGTTTTCTAAGCCACTGGAATTAAGAGTGGTTGTTTTATCTGGTGCTATTCCATCTGGGCTGCGGCTGCTTAGGCCTGAGATGTTGGGGATCTGTGGAGATCACTGATCACTGGTGTGTAGCATATAGATGTGCAGTGGTGGACCCAGGCTGTCTGAGGGGCATGGGTGAAACATAAAAAGGGCAACAGAGAAAAGTTTTCTCATATGAATCAGTCTACATGGCACTGCATTGCATATTTTTGAATGAGGGCCACTCTAATCACAATGTTTTCTCCATTTAAGGGCACTTTATAAGGTTTTCTCCACTGGAAGGGGATTTAGGGGCACTTCAGGGCACCCTACAGGGGCACTTTATTACATTTTCTCAAATGAAACATGACCCTCTGGGGTACATGATCATGTTTTCTCCATTTATGGGCAACAAAGAGGGCACATCACTATGTTAAGTCCACTTGAAGGGCACTCTAGAGGGCAATGTCATGTTTTATTTACCATGGTGGCATTCACAAGGACACTTTAGCTGCATTTTTTCAAACATGAGGCAACAACAGTCGGGGGTCCCTATTGTATAGATATGTGTTGGCATGTTTGCAGGCACTTTTAGAAACATACATGTCTTTGCGTGTAAGTGCAAAAACCACATGTTAGTGCAAAATAAACCCAGAATCCATGTATTTGTGTGTTTACTGGCCACTGTGCTATAAATGAGCATGTGTGTGCATGTGTGTTTGTACCTGTAGAACAGTGTTATGGGGGTGTTTGCAGACTAGCGTGCCATGAGGCCCGGGGCACTAATCCACCAGCGCCACACTGCCGAATCCAGGTAAAGTGATCCTAAAGCCTTCTTACCCCTCTCCCTCCTCTGTTCTCCCTGCTCCCCTTTGAGCTCTGTCTATTAGCAGTGGTGGAGATCAGACTAGTGAATATCCACTCAAAAGACCAGTCTGGACCAGGACCCACATTTTGACAACTTAATCTCCTCTTTGACGGCAGGCAGAAAAGGAGTGAATTGCCATGTGACAAAAGGCTTCTGACTTGACCATATTCTTTTGAAATCCTTTCCTCTGGTATGAGAGACAACCTGTATTACTGTCCTTTATGCTCTAGCATAAACATGTGCTACTCCCTTAAGACTCTTATACTTTTGACTTGTTTATTATTATCATTTCTTTGCAATCAGCGACTGAAACCTATTTTCAAATATATATTTGTCTCTTGACTGTGTGAGTGTTTTTATGGGAAGACAGATAGGGACACAACATGAAATTCTAGCTTGGTGCACACAGCTAATAAAAGCCGCACTTTATAAATCAAACGTACATTCAGATGCATGTTTATACCGTCTGTTTCACAACGCTGATGGCTCATTCCAGCACTTGAACCTAACTGCTCCTCAGTCTATAACTCGCTGTGGTATTCCACTGATCACTTTTGACCTGAGGGATGGTTTGCATTGCTGATATGACTTGTCTTTTGGTTTCTGTGTCTGTGCCAGAATCACCCTGGGCTAAGTACACTGGGCGTGTACACCGCTGTGGACGTTGCAATGTCTTCATGCATACATGTGTACGTGTAACTGTGTGAGAAGAGAAGACAGAAATATTTTTTAGTCTATTCTGTTGAACACATAATTAGACTCCGACTTAGACTCCCATACATTTTTGCTGTATGTGTACATACTGTCCACAGAGAACATGTACAGTACATTTACCTTGAGCAGAAATTTAAAGATGATCCCATGTGGGTGTTTTCATCTTTCTTTTACAGTGCCTCGCTCTTTGCCATTAAGCCCAGGATCAATTTAAATCTTCTCTTGTTTCATCTCAGTATCCCACAATTATCACGTTATGGTCAAATTATCATCTTGATTTACAAACTGCTGTTGAGAGGCCAAGGGAGCTTAAAGGTGGAACTTTTATTCCATTTATTGTAAAGTGCAGTCACCACTCATTTACGGGTAAAACTTTGATCTCCTTGAGATGACTGTGCCATATCTAAACCTCAGTTTCGATCCCTTCTGTTAAAGGTATAATGTGCAACTTTTCTGCACCAAAATGTCTAAAAACTACTAGACATGTCTTGGTATAATTTGTTGAGTTGTGTACTTACATTATCTCAAATGTTAACAATTTTCAATCCTAGTGAAATTTGTAATTTCATTTAAGGTCAGCATTGTGACACACAAATTGACTGTTTTTATCCACATTTTCACAATACACTAGAATGTGGTTGTTATAATCCATATGAATGGTTTAAGTCATAGGATGTCTGGATCTTAAATTGTCAGAAAACCAATTTTTTTCTTTTTTTTTAAGCCTCAAGATTAGTATTTTGGCCGTCGGCATCTTCGGGAGCAGCAAGGACGCTTTGCTATGAGCTGACATCAGCGTTAGTTAGCTAGCTAGCTTGGTTTTCAAGGGGCATCGGTTATTCAAAAATATACAGCAGACACAATCTTGTTTTCATGACAACAATGGTGGTAGTACATTAAATAAGAAGTAGGGTAATTTTCTCATTGACTTCTATACAATCTGTACAGACACCTTTTTGCAATCAGTAGCCATTAGAACAAATGCAGATTTAAGCTTGGTGCAACGATGGAAATGGGGATGAAGAAATCTTTTGTAATTTTTTTGATTGAGAACTAACTGACTAAAAGAAGATACTAAATATTGTGCATTAAAACATTATAGGACTGTAATGGAGAAAATAAGACATATTCATCACATAATAGAGATATGCTATTGTTCGGTGACCTTATCAAAGCTTTAGACGAAATAAACATAGTTGATATATACATTAAATATTTATATATAAACATTTATTTATGTCATCTAATCTTTATTTGATGTTATTAAATTGTATGCTCTTGGCTGAGTGGATCAGCAGTTTTCCTGTCTTCTATGAATCCAAATTAAACACTTCCACAATTTTTTTGTAATTAAAAATAACCTCTTTAGTTGTTGTGAATATAATGCCATAGCAGGAGTTGTTATGTATCGAGACCTTTTGTCTGTGCTAGCAGTTTGAATAACAGGTCTGTGTGTCACTGTCAGACAAACTGGTGGAGCAGCTTTTGTGCCACAGGCCAGCTGACGTGTAAACGGACTAACACACTTTAAGACATGAGAGAGGTAGACATTTTCAGACAACAATGAAATAACATGTATACGCAACTTTCTTTTATGTCAGGATATTTTTCACTTTTAATCTATAATTGACTAAACTTGAATACCTGGAAGTTATAAAGTAAAAATGCTTTTAAAAAGAAATCAAACGCAATCGGAGACTGCAGCTTTGTCTAAAACCTAAGCTGATGCTGGTTCTTCAGAGTTTTCAATTAACTTTTTTTTAATGCTGTTTAATATGTAGACATGGCAAGCATACAATTTAGTTAGTCATGAGCAGGCGATTGTTTCAAACATCAGCTAAGGCCATTTCTGTCATCCATTTACTTTTAAAATAAAGAAAACGACAAAATCAAATGTACCACTTAAATAAACAGAGCGTTCAATGTGCTTGAGAGTGTCTTTGATAGAAAGATGAGAAAGTTTGTGACATGCTAAGGTCGAAGGACAATTTGATAATTTAAGGAGGGCAAGGATTTCTGTTTTCATAAAAAGAAAGAGTTGCATATAAAAGAAAGAAAGGCCTTCAGGCCTTGTCAGCCATCTTCATTAGAAATCCCACTTTAGTCTTGATGCATTTCTAGTCATTAGCCAGGGCACAATATGTCACAATCCTCTTCAACAGAGTATATACACATTGTTCAAATAATTGCCCTGTGAAGGACAAACAACCAGCATGTAAAAAGGCATCATTATTCAGGTGCAATCACTAGTGGGGACTTTAAGGCCTTCCCTTTTCTTTGCTGTTGTTGTAGAAGGCCATATGATGTCAGAGTGCCTCTCTGCAAAAGTAGGAATTAAAGACAGAGTGATTTGCTAAACAGAAGCATGAGAGCTTCTCTGTCGATTTAAACACTTTTAAATCAGAGCTGCTGCTGTCGTGATCAACAATTTAAAATACATAAGAAACACATTCCCTGGTCTAATGATGCTGTTTCATACAGTGCGTGTTAATACAAACCTAACCAAAACACTGTATCCGTCAGTATTGGGCGTAATGTGACACCCTTTAATGACACCATCCTTCTGGTTGTCAATCAAAGCGGTGTAGATATGAAATTTGTCACATTTGCTCAGGTATTTTAATTGATATGCATAGTTAATGAGCTGCTTTCTGTCAGACAGCAGTAAAATGGCAGCTTGCTGAACTAAACAAAATCACCATGCATGGATGACTGCCATATTGTCTTGTGTATTATCATTATGCTCACTTGGAGTCACAGTTCTAACGACCCATAGAGGTTAAAAACTTGTGAACTCCCCCACCAGTCAGTAGTGCTGTTAAAGGCACACTATGCAGGGCTTTCGCTTATTGTTTGTAAACACAACATCTAAACTTTGTACTTGCTACACAGCCAACAAAAGTTAAAGGTGCATTTTGTAAGATATGGCCCCTTTTTAAAACCATTGTTTAAATTAACTTATTAATTATCTACTCAAATTAGCATGCTAACTTGCTAACCCCGGCATGTATTGTTGTAAGACCACTTGTGCCTCAAGAGGCAGTAGTGAGTCACTGTAGCATCCAGTCTGCCCTGAGAACAAAGAAGTAGACACAGCTAGACTGTTAGCTGTACATTAGATAGCAGCTTTGGTTTACACCTAAACTAGCTGACAGTGATTGTGACAGGAGAATGGGGTTTGTGTCCCTTGTGAAAACAAAAGTAAACAACAACTACGTTTTTTTCATAACTTCCATGGCTCACGGTTTGTGAATCACGTTTTTTTTAAACGTAACTTCTGTTTTTTATGTTTCTTCACTTCCAGCATTTGTGGTATATTTATTTACTGTTTAAACTGTCTTACATAATGCCTTACTAGGGTTTTTTTTCTCTAAAACTAGGTCAGTGGTTTTGTAGCCTAAATTCACAGAAACTGCACCCTTTTTTACAACTGCAAACTGTGTGTGTATGTATAACGACCGGTGTGCTATTTTTAGAAAGCTCCGCTGTTTCGCGTTATTTTCACACATTACGTGCTACCAGCATGGAATTCAGTGTTAAGAAGTTGTGATCATCATTTCACGTAATTTTGTTAGATCAGTTTGGAATAGAAATTATTTAACTTTTACTTTTACCACTGCAGCTTCCTCAGCAGCCATTTTTACAAGTTTGGTGGTCCCTCCCTTCTGCTACGTGGCCAAGATGGCAACCCTTGACATTGAAAAGTGTCCAGCATCCCACACTAAACTTTTTGATTGCTCTGATCTCACCATCCAGGTACTCTAGTGCACTGTGTTTTGCTATACTTGAATGCAGATATGCACTAAAAATAGCACCTGTAACTACGGAAGAACACAAATTGAGACACTGCAAAGTTGTATATCTACTTACCAGCACCTCTATACTCACTAATTAACACATCCATATCTCATTTGTTTACTCTGCTGGAGTCTTGGCGTCACCATGGGGTTGCCAGGCAACCTGCAGAGACTCCAGGAAGTAACTGCTCTCAGCCAAGAAATGGCTGTGCACATATCTTCTGGTAAAACCACAAGCTGTACACTTTGGCTTATGGACAGGGTAGAAAAGCAAGATATAACGTGTTAATTACTGAGCTTTAGAAGCACTGGTTGGCAAATGTTGCTACTTTTGAACAGAGAAATGCTAGCAGTTTCCCCATTTCCGGTCTTTGTGCTAAGCCAAGTGGCAACCAGGAACAGTGAAGCCAATGCTAAAGTGACTTAAACCTGCATTCTTCCTAATGGCCAGCAGGGAGCGACTCTGCTGGATGCAAAAAGAAGTCTGAATGAAAGTCAGTGTGCTAAGCTAAGCTAACTGCATGCTGGGTTTAACTTAATATTTGTGTGTGGTATCAATCTTCTCATCTAACTAAATAGAACAAACTCATTTTCGAGACAATTTCTTTAAATAATTAGATAATGGTACATTGATGAGACGTATACTTTTCTTTCTGACAGATTTTTGAACATGAGCTTGAGTAGGAGGATGATTAAAGCTAAGGGTTAAAGATATTTAATTTGATACGACATTTGAAATTATTCAATACTACAATCTCTCTAGAATTTCTCTCTCATTGATTGCACCATGAAGATTCATTAATTAGATGTCTCCACTTATGATATGTTGCCTAACATAAAACCTGCTGTGCTGAGGCTGCAGGGTGGCTCTGGTCAACACACTGATGCCAAATCAAGCCTCCAAAAACTGCCTGAGTCCACAGAAATGAGCCCCAAAGCACTCTTAATATCTATTAAATAATCTGAATGTTAAAAAGTGCACTGGGTCTTTAAGTGATTCCCTTTTAAACAACTAAATAAGAGCAAGAAAGAGCCAGGGTGACTATGCAGATGTAAAGTTTAATACCCACACTCTGTCTGCCAAAACAGGAAAAGCAAGGGTAGAAAAGGACACATTTTTTGGCAGCCCTTCATCAAAAGCATAAAGCAGTGGCCACAAGGGGAGAAGTAAACAGATTAGAAAAGCTATTGACATTTCCACGTAGCAAGGAAGGGGTGTCGAATGGCAGCAAGGATGATAAGGTGTACAGGCATCCGGTCCCCCCTCTCATGTTTTATGTATCTGTGATCACAACTGATCGTGAGAGAAATTAATCAATAACAATGCCGTCGGGATGTGTGGATGACACATGCCACTGCCCACCCCCACCGCCACCTTGTGCCGCCCCCCCTACCCCTCCTCCTTCAACACCCCTTTGCCACACTCCTCCATTCTCCACCCCTCCTTCATTTTCCTCACCCCATCCATTTTGATTCGGGGGCCTGTTGTTCGCCCACGTCTAGGTGAGGGATTTTTACATCCCCGGCGTGCTTGGAGGAACTCCATATGGCCGGGATCAAAGGTGTTGCTGGGTGCATGGTTCTGCTTGGTTGCCAGCCACCGCCGTTAATTAGAAAACAAGATCAGAGGCGGTATTAAAATCCAATTAAGCCCGTATGAACAGATTGCCAAGTGATGTTCACTAATGCATTACTGAGCACCATGCAAATTTTAGTGGCAGCATTTGGCTTTATGTTACGTGTTTGTGTCATTAAGAGTGTGTGTGTATTTGGGAGTGCATCTGAGTGTGTGAGGGAGGGAGTGTGTCTATGCACGTGTCACTTGCTGGCTATCCAAGGCTGTGTGACATTGCCTGATCTTTTCCTTGATACACAGCTCTAATCTCATATAAACAATCAGCTAAAGCTCTGCAGAGCAACAACACCTATCCACACAATAAGATTGGATGATATTGCTTCTTACAATTAAAGCATAATTGAGAATGCTGAATTATTGATCCATCATAATTGAGTTCTCTTCATTTGATTTGTATGAGAAACTAATATGATGCACAGAAAATCCAGCAGATTTGGATAAATTGCCTGAGAGTATTTCAGGCCTGATACAAA
This sequence comes from Centropristis striata, assembly GCF_030273125.1. NCBI lineage: Eukaryota > Metazoa > Chordata > Actinopteri > Perciformes > Serranidae > Centropristis > Centropristis striata. Next base: position 6,556,303 of record NC_081534.1, read on the forward strand.
GATCTATAGCCTTTCCATTTGGTCGCCACTGGCCACTCAAAGACATAAATTACAAGGAGGACAGGAGCGTTCCATTTAAATCATTTTAAAATTTGAGATGGCTGTCAGCAGATATAATTAAACCATGTTAAGGAATTGGATGAGGCACATTAAAATGCGTACATAAAATCATTCTGCACAATAAGTGCCAATTTAGTCCACGAGTTTCATTCGCCACAGCAGACAGACAGGGCATCTGTACCAAAGACTGACAAGTGGATGCAGCTGGTGGCCTATGGCCCGAAGCCTCCACATTATCACAGACGAGGGCTGTTAATGTTGGGCTGAATGGAGCCCCTTTTGAGATACAAAATAGCATTCTGATTAGAAAGCCAGGAAATACACATCTGAAGTGCCGGAAATTGTCACAATGCAGAACCTCGGCATATTTGGCACAGTCTCAAGCTGGGTATAGAGGAGTAAGATGTTAATGAAGGGATGTGCCACTATCAAACACATTTAGATTTCTCATATAGCCGTGCAGTTAACTCAGGATATGTTCTTTAGGTTAGGGTTTGGGACAAAGGTTTTTTCTTTTTATGATTATGTGACACTTTGACGATTTCATCATGTTGGTTTGTAGTTAAAATGTTTCTGAGATCATGTTTAGTATTCCAGAACAGCCACACAGTCGGCTTCTTGGCTGTGCCAGGACATTGTATCTTTCTTCATGTTTTAATCTGTCAAAAAAATGTCTGTATTTTTGTGTATTTGTGTCTGCAACTGAAAGATTTAATTTGCTTGTATTGATGTGAACTGCATGCATGGTTTTGTATGATAAATAGAGTGTCCAGTGTTTAACTCACAATATCCAATCCATAATCTATAACTAAACATTGTCAATCTGACAAGGTAAAACATTCCAATCTTTGATACAGTTAAAGTTTCTACATGATGAATCCACCTTCATCTGGACTCTGATGCAGAGTCAGCAGCTCTGTATCTTTAACTGGTTCTGTTCTCATTGGTCAGGACAGGTCACCTGCTACATCTCTAAACCTGTCACAGGGTCATAGTAACAGTTGAGCAGCTCATTCAACATTATGGCTGCTTGGCGCACCTCAGGGTAACAATTCCTTTGTGATGTTTTGACCTTTCTCTGTTGAGCAATTGTACTATGCTTTGCTTTAAATGTTTTGTTGTTCAAGGTGGATGCCAAGTATCTGTCTAGTCTTAAATCAATTTATTTATCAAACTGTATGTTTGTGCCCTGGTTTTTAGTCCAGCCAATGCATACTTAACACGGCAGTAGCTACACAAATGCAATACTTGGATAGCTAAAGTGAGTATTGGTCAAACTGGGTGTAACTACACTAAACTGGAAATCAGTTGTCTCCACCAAGGCCATATATTATTTGCTATTGTAGATATGTCCAGTCACTTGCCCATTCACTGGGTCAGTTGAACTAGGCATCGCTGATTAAATGTAATGAAGATTCTGTTTCTGCACTGCTAAATTCTCACCTCAAATGTTTCTTCAGAATTCTGGTTTATTTGGTAAATTTCCCTTATGGAACAGGCCCCAGGTTGCCTTTTTAGTGCTTGAACACACCAAGCACGGCCTCATGTTTTGCTAAAAACTACGTGACACACTCAGTTGCTCCGACTGGTTAAGGGTTATGTTTGGTTGCTCTGCGAGTTTATTCAGGGGTGTTTCAGTCTGCACTATGCAGGTCGATCAGAAATTGACTTGAGCAGTTCAGACTGTATGCATTCATGAATTAGTCTGGCGACGCCAAGCTAGTTGCAGGTAGCAGCAAAGGAAATTTCTTGCCGCAAATGACCAAACATTATGGATGCAGTTTAAAGACCTGAGTCTGACATCTATAGCATGTCACTCAAATAGATGTTAGAGAAATACTTTGTGAGGGCAGCTGCAGTAAGTACTAAAAGTTAAAGTATGCCATTTCAACCGCAGCTTTAGTCTCATGAATAAAGACCTGTAATAAAACCAATATGCATTTCAAAGTCGACAAATCAGTGAAAGGTATAATTTCTAATTCTAATTCTATTAATGGCTTCATTTCATGTAGGGCAGCCAGGTTGAGGTTCATGTTCTATTGTGGCACACAATACAAGATGAATATCATAGGTATACTTGTGCTTTTCTTGCTTTTCTTTTCTTTCAAATCAATACGTGCTCTGTGAGAACAGTCCCAGAACCTTAAAATTTAAAGTGCATAAGATTATCGAGTAGGTGTTTAGAATAATGGTCATATTTAATAATCAACTCTACAGCTTGGTGCTTTTCGTGGCCCTTTTACCCCCTGTGATGCATTGCTGATGTGTAATGATGTCTGATTACTGAATCAGGATGTGGGAGCTCTGTACTTGAGGTTTTCAAATCCAACTACCTCAGCTCCAGCATTAGAAAGACGTATGCCACATATCCATCTTCTGATGCAATGTATGCATTAAATAAAAAGGCATGTGTTTTTCAAACACATGTGGGGGTCGGGTGGGAGGTGGATGCTGCGTGACTTTTAACCACACTGTGAATAAAGGGGCATCCATAAACAAATCCAAGCATGTTGGGCAGTCTTGATATATAGTTTGGTTTGAGCTGTGTCTCAAACAAGAGTGAATCAATACCCAATCTGTTACAGTGACATTGCCTGATGTCATTAATGGACAGTGGGCATCCTAATTCATATAACAAATCACCTCCGAAAGACTCTCCATTGATCTTTAATTAGAAGCAGCTGTTAATCACCTTTATGACTCTCCTCAGTGGCACCATAATGGTTTCTGCAGTGAAGCCACAGCAGTCTGTTCCAGCTAAAGAACAGCAGCATCAGCAGGGTGTGTTTACCGTCTGTGTTTATGTACAGCACCACACGCTGTTAATGGATCCACTCAGAATATTTTGAATATTTTATAATTGTGATTTTTATTCAATTTATTCCTGAGAGAACAGGAGAATTACAAAGTCTTCATCTCCAACTCTGCCACTGAAACAACCTAAAATCCTCTTTTTTCTAATGGTCTTTTCAGGCATAGGGACAAACAATGACCCACAGGAGAGAAATGGCAATTACCTCCAGTAAGGTGCCCACTTCACACACCTGTCACAACACAGATGAACCCATCATAAAAGGCCGGTGGAGAGGGACAAAGACGAGGGAGTTCTCCCTCAGTGACCCTTCAGCTTTCATAGTCCCCCCTCTTTCTCAGCTCAACTATTAAGACATAAAGGGGTCAGTCCCCAGACAGCTCCATCCTTTATCCCTCACTCACACACTCATCTCTGACATGAACCGCATGTGTTCTCTTACTGGTAGCCACTGAGCATTGACATGAAGATTATAATCCTCGTTTTTATTCTGAGATAATGGCTGCTCAAGATTCTGAATTTTGTCAATTATTGTTTATTATATACATTTTGCAAGACCAAACAGATGAACATGTTAAAATTGAAAAATTGAATTCATAGATATAACTTATATAGCCCCTTATATATAACCTGTTTGCTTTTCCAAAGGACGTCATTACGTCACTGTATACGTCTCCGCTCTCCGCACATATAATAACAACAAAGGCGGACTACATCGTCTCTTTATGTGACAGTTTCAACACATTTGTGCTGCTCGTCTTGAATACTATGGACAGCAATGACGTTCTTATTAACATTGAACAAGAGATGTTGGTATAAGCCTTTGTTGTGAGCTAACGCTAGCCCGCAAACGCTAGCCCGCAAACCCTTGGCCACTAGCCCGTATCAATCACATTGCAAATCAAATTAAATGAATGAAACATGTTTTAGTTGGTCTTGTTGGTCAGATGATCCCGTCCCCAGCCCCTGACGTAAGAGGTTCGTGGTTCGAGACCAGCAAGGAGTTGGTGGCACTCAGGAACCAGTATTCCTGGCCGAGAGCCAGTTCTTTGGCAGTCAAAGCGCGGGGAACTGGTTGGAGATAGGCACCGGCTCCGAAATGGCCCTGGAACTGGCTTGGTCGAAAAGGGGTAACTGAAACTCTTACATAAGGACAATTATTTTTGTATGACATGTTTTCAGAAATTTTATGTTTGAATTTGCCAATGACGCATTACGAATGACTGCAGCAACGGAAATTACCTTTGTACATGGGGTGCAACATTGAGAAAAATAAGAGGAATGTGAACACTGACAAACCATGCTCAAACTTTGTCAACCTACCCAAGCTGATTTTGACCATAATATTCCACCTTAAAGCCTCCTAAATGAGCAGAAAATAGCCAAATCTGGCAGCATTTCCTCAACGTAAAATGTTATGCCCCAGATCCAAATTTTTTGCAGTGTGGCGTGTCAACCAATCAGAGGCCAAAAGAACAAATCTGACATATGATTTATGTGAAAGTAATAACTGAAATTAATACACACACATGACACAACATGAAGAAAAATGTTGTTTGAGGGGTGGAGCCTCAACGCCTTTAATGGATGACACACCACTGGCAAATAAACAGTGTTGTCACATTAACACCTTAGAGTGGAATTTGGATCTTTTCTTTTCACTCTACTCTGAATAAAGACATGTTGGAAGCAAAATAGCCAAAAATCTCAAAATTGACCAGTGCATGAAAAAACAGATTTTGCCTGTAGTGTCTTGATCAACCAATCAAATTTCATTATAACCATACACAATTTCACAGAAGTCATATAAACGTAAGATCAGTTTGAGACATATAATACACAGTGCAAATCATTTAATCGTTTGAGTGATTTGAAGCAGCGCTCCAAAACATATTGCATGAAGCGCAGCGAAAAAATGAATATACATATTGCCATATGTTGCAATTTGGCATCTGGCGTCCTCCTGTGCGAGTTGATGTGAAGGTGGGATCTGGTTTGACTTAACCATGTGGCACATACAGGCCTAAACAAACATGTATTTCAGATGTCTAGCTGTAAAAAGCAGATAAAAAGCAATGGCTATATGAGGAAATAATTTGCTCGTAAAATTCATAGATCTTCATACTTGAGTGTTATTCCTTCAAGTGTTTTATGGCTCCCTCTTAAGATAATGAAACAGAAATAAAATCCCATGGGGAAAAGATCTAAGTTTTATTTACAGTCGTTCACATCAGCGTGATTTCCTTTGATGAGATTTGGTCATTTATTGTCAAATTTAGCTATTTATCTGTCTAACCTCACACGCTCAATTTGAAGTGCACAAAGAACAGCAGATCCTTTATTCTCAGCAGAGATTCCTCACATTTGAATACCTTTGTGGTATGAAAACCATATCATTAAGTACACCGCAGAAATAGAGGAGGCATCAGATTCCATTACCATGTACAACTTTGGGTTTTTTTTTTCAGAATTCGCAGGATGTGTACAGACCAGTGTTAAAATCTACCCCCAGCCATTGCAAACGGCCCAATTGCCTTGTGATTAACGCACAATAAAAGAATGTGATGGCTTAAAGAAGCAGCAGGAAAAGCTGCCCAGTGAAAGATGGGTGTATGGCGCACTCTATAATTAAGCCAGTCTGCACTTGATGAAAGTAGATCACACTGGCGGGCCACGGCTTCACAGCCAGTTTGTTTTTACGACATAATTACAGTCCAAATCAAATGAGAAGATTTAATATTGCACCACGACGAGCATGTGCCCAATGCCAACAATGACACTGACCCCCCTGAGGCAGGGAGTGTGAGTGTGTGCGGGGGGCAGGTCGGGCGTCAGGAAGCCGACAGCAGAGAAGCCTCCCCACCGCGGGAGCTATCTACCTGTGTCTGGGCCTATCTGGGAGGTCTGACACCAATGGAATTATGCTGACAGTGGGACAGAGGAGGAAAGAGATTGTCTCTGAAATAAAAATAAAAGAAGGGAGGGTGGAGGGAGATATGAGGAGAGAAAGTTTACCTATGAAACAATCAAGTAGAAGCAGGCGAGGAAGAGAGAAAACAGAACAAAGAAGTGAGAAATGAAAATAGATACAAGTGAGGTTGTGACAGTCGGAGCAAGTGATGAAGAGACTGAAAGCAGAAGACTTAAATACGCAGACGGCGAGGGTGTGGCTGCAGCGCAAGGATAAATAAACGTTTTGCTTGACTGTGTCTCCATGGCGAGGTGACGGCCAGTGTTTGGGAGGGCTTGTGCAATCTCGACCCGCTGAGTTGTTTTAGTGATAAAGACAGGATCAGTTGAAGGAAAATCTGAGTTAACCCTCTGAAACCCAAGCACTTAGGTTATGTATTGATCTAGAATTTCTTTATCCTTTTGAAGCTGTTTTTAAGAAGTCTCTGATTGAGAAAATATTGATTTGATTGATTGATTGTGTGTTTATTTGTTTTCAATCCTTGAAGAACTTTTGTGACGCTCAGTAAGACGGTACATAATTGCAACATTAGGGCTTAGCGCCTACAAATACCACCACTTTGATTTGAACAAACTCCATAGATTAGGCACTGATGATTTATTACATTCAAAGTGTTCTTTGTATATATTTGAACCAAGCATACCAAAAGCAAATTAATAAAGTGTTCTATTGTTCTATTCTATTGATCTATAAGACAGTCTGTAAGTCTGTAGGGGGGGAAAAAGTGTAAAATAATGACTTTTTTTTTTTACATCAGTCTTCTAGAATTCCTTCATGTTTACAGGTTGAACTTTGCTTGATTTTTTATGTCTGAGAACTCTATACTTACTTGGTGGATCCCATCTAAAAAATCTAAGAAAGTTTTGCATATTTGCAACATTGAAATAATCCCTCTAATAATATTTATTGCTTTTATTAAAAGTATATTAAAGTTTTCTATCAATAAACATCTAAAAAATGCAGGGACAAAATAAAACAGGCCAAATGCTTACTTGGAAAAGTGTTGAAATTGGTCCAGCAGAGAGAGCTGGGTGGTCAGGGAATGTTGCAATGATAGACGAATATCTGGTGCAGAAAATCTTTGAGAAGGAGCTGGAAGCACAAAGAAATGCTGTTTGTGGCCTGTTTGTGGTGTTGGGCTGGGTGCCCATCACCACTGCTTGCGTGCTAGGTTGACCGGTAAAAGAACAGTGTGAGTTATCTTTTATTGGCTTCCAAAGTAATGTAGTTTTCCCGCCATATGTTTGAATCTGGGATTGTAGTGAAGTGCACTAACGTCTCCCCCTTCAGCAGAGGAAAATGAAAACGCCTTCCTAGTGACAAACTTTGCACAGTCAGTATTTTCAAGGACAAGCATTTTAAGGGGACATAGGCATAAGAAAAAAACATTTTCAGTGGAGGGGGACCTGAAGGAATTTTCTGAATATAAGGGAGGCAATTATAGCAACCATAAGTTGTCATTTCTGTTTTGAGATGAGTGCCGTCTTGATGCTTGACGACATGGTTACGCCGTAAACGACCAAAACCTCCCACCAAGTGGCTTTAGTGTTTTTCCTCCTTTTGAAAGAGTCTGCATTTCCTGTCCCTTAGTTACACGCTCAACATGACCACAAAGCCTTTGTTCCTTTGGGTCAGATTCTCCCAGAAGAGAGAATCTTCCCAAGCCACAGCTGTTGAGTGACCACGCTCGACCACACTGCTCTCTGTCTCCTGACCATCCTTTTAAATTACTCTCCCCGCTCTTCCTCCATCCATTCCCTCCCCCCGTGTTCCCAAGAGCAGGCAGCTGGGCCGGATTTACTCTGGTCGCTGTGTTGCAGGGCGAAGCCCAGTCTGCTTGCTGGGCGGGCAGCGCCGTTTGCCTGGGTACTGGTCAGGGCCGGTAGATTAGTAACTGGATATCTACAGAGAGGCCAGTGGGGCCTGAGCCCTGTGATCCAGTGGAAAGTCGGGTCTCTGCGGTGGCCTTGTGGTTCTATGTGGCCCAGGACGTGAACCGCAATCCCTGCTGACACCCTGTTCCCCGAGGACGTGGTTTTACTCCAAACCATGATTTCCCATGTCCCGCTCCGCGACTCTCTGTCTGTGACTACAGGGCCTCTGCCCAGTGCTTTTTGGTGAAGAGGATACGGCACCTCCTCACCACTGGCGCTCGAGGCCACTTTTCTCCCACGGAGCCGGGCACACAGGAGGGGGCCTTCTCCTAAACAAGCTTAAAAGAGAGCTTTTTAACCTCATGTCACATGTGAACTGCACAAGATGAGCTGGTGGCAGAGAAGTGGCCGGAATGGGTCTGTGAGCACACATTTGTGTGGCCTCTGATTATATAGAGAGTAGCCCTTTAAAAAAATAGACAGTTTAGAATGGGTGTAAGGTTTTGCCAAAATAAGTTTCATAATAAGATGCTTGAGGATGTTATATGATTTGCAATTTGTAAGACAAATACACAACTTTGTCACCATGTCAATTTGATAAGAAAAATATGTGGTGTCATACAAACTTCCTTTATGTATTTTAAGGACTGGTGAATTATTTTTTTCATTCACATTTTGGTCAAAGATCTTATGTTTTAGTGTCAAATTCTACTTTTCCACGCCGTTCTGAAATCTGTTTCCCACGTGACCTGACGTAGATTTCTGCGTGATGACGTTGCTACATACATATCATTATCCATAGCCAGTATGTATAACCAACGGCGGGCAGTAATATTATGTTCGTTGTTAGGAGAAGCAACGTACCAGCACTGAAGCTAAGCAATGTGCTGCTGTGGATGACATGTTAGTTCAGAACTGTGGCCAAAAAATCTCTAAGATTGAGGTAGCAGTGGACCAACAACTCCTGTATTCTGCAAGGTAAAATTACTGTATTTGTCAGAGGAGTCTGGTGGCTTTGAAGAAAGTGGAAGGGAGAGCTTTCTTCAAAGCCACCAGACTCCATTGAGAAAAACAGAGTTGCTAATGTTACATTACCGCCACTTCACTGGGTTAGTTTGTTTATGTTATTATGTGACTTTCAGATTCGAACAAACAGCGTCCATAGCAGTATATCCTGAGGTTTTCCAAATTTAGCACAGCTAACATCAATTTAGCGACTGCTAGTGTTCACAGCTTACACAAGTGTGGTAACCTACGCTTCAGCTTTTTGCTAAGTGACTGATTCTATTTCTAAACCTGGAAAAGAACACCAATTGACTCAGTCTTTAAACAGATATATGAAAAGAGAAAGACATTATGAGCTTAAATACATTTTTAAACTTTTTAGCGATTAAAACCATCTGCAGTCACTAACCGTTTGCAGAAAATCATGCTATTGCAATTGTAATGTCAATAGTTATGCCAATGCTAGGATAAGAGCTGTGGGAACGTGACATCTTCTCAACATGCACATTTCTGCTGACCAGAAGACCAGAATTGTCAACATGGCACCCAGATGTCAGCCTTCAGGCACAAACACACACACACACACACACACACACACACACAGTGAGGAAAAGTCACAATGAGATCCCTCCTGCAAACACCAAACCCTCCATGTAAGCAATTTGTAACTGATTATTTTCAGGATATCTTGACGTAATAATTACATTTTTACATTTTACCATGCATAATGTTGTGACACTTCAGTGGTAGTTGTGTGTGGCAAAGCTGGCAACCATCGAGAATTCCTCCTGATGTGACTTTCTCACACAAGCCCGCCCAAGCCTTCGTTCCTTTCTACACTCCTCTATCTCCACTCTATTGTGTCTCTGCTCCTGCTTTCTCTTTGAGCTAGCGTGCACACACACACAATCACACAGTGTGTATGCACCGTTTCTGTTATGCTATCCAATGGCCTGGAGGCTCAAGCGAGGACAGGCTTGACTGCAGTTGGCCTGATATCAAGAAATACCTGATGGGTCCCCACACTCATGCCAGGACTCATTTATGAAGCATGAGGCTGTCAACAACTACCTTCAGAAATAAAAGCTGTGAGTCACACTCTCATTTTGATTGTTTCCAAAGAACAAGGGAGTTGTACTAGTAGCCATCTCTAAAGTAGCAGCGAAGAAAGAGCTTTTTTTAAAAAAAAAAAAAATCAATGCACTGGTATAGTAGCACAATGTGAAATATTATTTGTCAGATTCTGATCAAGATACATTACGTTTCATCTGTCTGTGTCTTGTCTTGCCCCAAGAACATTTACTGCAAGCTAGCAAGATTCCTCACTGAGAACATGATAGGTATTTCTTGAATTTCAACCGTAAAAACATAAACTCAGAGACCTTTAGACACCACCCTCCAACTTCCAATGCTGTTTGCATTCCCTCTAATGAATGCAAAATATAGACTATAGAGAGGACAAACTGCTTGACATAAACAATCTAATTTTCAAAGTCCTTAACACAAATATAACACAACATGAAGCAACAGAAATAGACTCACACATACAAAGACAAAAGTTTTTTCGTAGCCCCCCCTCCCCCCACATCCAATAACTCCCCTATAAATAATGTTAATATACATATGTACACATACTCATACAAAGCTACACTCTTGCACACACCTACACATTAGACACAAATTATTTCCATGTCTCAAATATAATTAAAAGAAAAAGCAGGTTGTTTGAAGATGAATAAAAAGAGATTGCTTAGAAATGAAAGGAGGGATGAGATCAAGACTAAATACCCAGCTGTTTCATTCACACATAATGGACATGGATAATGGGGAATGAATAAAATATTTAAAAAAAAACGTCTTCTATGTCTTTACACACTGCCCGACGGCACCTGGACCCCATGTCCCTCACTTGTGTTGTATAAGCTCTCACATGTAAGTCACTTTGGATAAAGGTGTCTGCTGAATGGAATTGTTGCATTGTAACATCTAATGGAACTGGTCAGGTTGTTTCAATCTGTTGAAGCTTCATATTTAAAGCGTTTTATTTTTGGAGAAATTCTCAGAATAAAGAAGTGTACTCAGTATGCTTTATGCTATATTTTTACCAAATAAAAAGTGAATTTTCACCTTACGTTACTATTGCAATGAGGCGTGCCAGTGTAGACACCTACATTTCTTTCGGACATTTCTTCCCATCATTAACCATGGCCGAAATGAGCACTATTGCTGTAAAACCAAATGCCATAGTGTTTCTGTTCATAACATCAATTGTTTAAAACATGTATTTGCATTGCGGCATTTGCGTCACCTGGTAAAATTTGCATCTATTTGCATCTATGCATTGACTTGCATGTTACTGCGCCGCTTGAAAAAAATTTGCTTGACCTTTGGAATGAACACACCATTAATCTGTACAGTGACCTATATGGGATTGGAAATTGTTTCATGAAAGGAAGATTGTTAAATAAAATTAATAAAAAAGCTATTTGTGAAGTGAAAATGTCTTCCAGATTTAGGTGTTAGCCAAGTTAGCTACTCATACAGAAATATGTTTTACTACACTGGACTCATGTTATCTGGCTTATGGACATCTTACTGTTAATAAATGTGACTTTATAGCTGCCACAATGTGTTTCCATCATTGGCTAAAAAAAGTTGTCTTAGTTTGTTAACACAAGATAGCATCAGTGTGTCATCATGTACAGCGTTATGATTCTTTCAGAGCAAAGTCAGGATGCAGGACAAATTGTTTCCTATTGTTGTGAATGTGTTGATCACTGTCTGGCAGTGACTTTTAATGTCCAGTGCCAATAGTTTTTAGGAAACATTTTATTGATGGATGTAGGGTGGAGCTATGAAGTTTTGCTGACAGTTTGATGATTTTGCAATGGAGTTTTATTTGAGTTTCAGCCACAAGCAATTTTCAATACTTTTGGCTGGTTGAAAATGTGTTATAAATTGGTAAAACACACAGACAGACATATACGGTAACAAATAACATTGATTTATTTAAAAATAGTGTAAAAGTGACCAAATATTGAGATATAAGGTTTCTGTCCGAAGGTTATTATATGTTCAAAGATTACTCTAGAGTCGAGAGACGTTTAACAGCATAAGTAGTAGACATTATCAATGGTCACATACTGGAAGGCTTCTTTATCCTTCCTCATGTACTGAATTTATGGTCTATGTTAAAGATGTATTTCTGTTCATGGTTTCTAAATCTCAAAATTCCACAATTTATTAAATAAATAACAGAGCAAATATATTAGATTCTGTTTGGTTTGTGAATAGTTTTATAGTGAATGTTCGCCCATAAAGCTGGAATAAAATATTTTTTTATCTCTTTCCATGAAATGATTGTGACAATGTGATTTATTATTGACAGATAACGTGTATATCTTCTCAAAACTGTATTAATCATCTCTTCAAAACATGAAACCACAATTAACAGAGGACTGTGTCTGAAAACAAAATTGTTCCAACTTTATGGAAGTGTAGTTGGCAGTAAAACAAGGTTCGCACCTAAAAACAACATCAGACTCGGAGTCAGACGATGTCACCTTGTTGACAGTGTGTAAATGTATGATTCATTTGCCAAAGTAGTGCTGTTATTTTGGCTCAGCGCCGTTCAGAAGTTAATAAAACATTTTTCTTTCTCTGAACAGATGAGGTATTGTATTAGTCACAGTGGTATTGTAACAATAAAGTTTTGTGTTTTAGATATACATAAAAACTATAGTGTACCTATAGATGTTCCAGTATGTGTTATTAATCCAGTTGGTAGAATAAAAGGAAGCTGAAATAATCAGAATGAAAAGTTGCTTCAATCATAGAGCAATTGCAACATTTATTGAAGTGTTGGCTTTCTTGTATTGATTTTTCAACACATTACAAAAATACATATATGTTCAAAACAGCAGATGTGTACTGTTCTGAAATCACTTTTTTCACAATGATGCACTCCCCCCAAAAAGAACAAGGAAACTATTTTGTACAAAGAGTGTAAGTGAAAGTTGTGAAAAGTGGAATATGAAAAATGTTTTTAAAATTACAGTTGTAAGTGCCGTCACAAGACCTTCAACCAACCATGAGGAAAAAACAAAACATAATGTTTATGAATGTCTCATAAAATTGATTTGGAAAAGGATTCCCGCATTCCCCTGCCGAAGATTCTTCCTTTAGGATCATCTCAGTATTTATTTTTTTTAATCATTTTGTTTTACATCCATGGAGGATAGCTTCACCAAACCAACAACAGGAAAGTCATTCAAAAAAAAAAAAAACTTAAATAAAATAAAAAAAATAAAAAATAAAAAAAACATTGAAGAGACCGAAAGTCAATAATGGCACCACTCTTGTTAGAAAAAAATAATAATCTGGCATGATTCTGCAATATTACATTTCAAAAAAATGTCTTCCCATACAGTGAACAAGTAATCATACAGAAACATATTCATGAAGATAAAATCCCTCCACCAGGATAATCATACAAAACTGCTATGGCATCCAAAAACATTTGAAAGAACATTGGAGAAAACAATACTTTATTATCATTTTAAACACTTACACAGAGTATTTCATTAATGGCATACTTCAACACTGTAAACATATTGTAAGACTGAATGTCCATATGAGATTTGGATATCTGTCAGGGTTCCACTGTCCATCATTTGGATGTGATTTATATTTCATAGTTGTATGCCTCATTTTGGCCTAAACTGAACTGGAATAAACACACTGTGCGTATACAACAGGATCTAGATTTTTTTTGCTCTCATGCATCAACATGTGTAAATCGGCTCTTCAGGCGGTCTCGTGTTAATTCGCTAAAAATATTCTGAAGTAGCTTAAGGAGAGCTGCTGTGGCCTCAACATCATTTCCTTTCTAAAAAGTCACAAAAAGAGCAATTTGCATTCAAGAATAATCCCTTTTTCTATTCAAACAAAATGGTGCAGATAAAACCTGACAATAGGCCAAAATGCAGGTCAAACTTTCAAGTGAGGATGATTGAGAATTTCAAAATGAAAGATGTAGTCTCAATCTCCTTTCATGTGGTTTTGCCGTCTCCCTCCCTCTCACGCTCGCTCTGTCTCACTCTGATGGTCCATTATAAGATGTGGCCAGTAGATGTGCATTTGGGTATAAAAAAAAAAACACACACACTTTTCATATGCTTCCAATTTCATTTGAATGACTCTTCTCTCTGGTCAAGGTCTTGCTCTCTCTCCCTCCATTTCTTTCTCACACTTCTTCATTTCCAATCTTTCATTTTTTCTATAAGAATAGCCCCTACTCAAGGTCGCCCGGCCATCCCCTGTTGCAGCTGTGCTCAAAATTATCATAACTCATATTTTTTTTTTGCTCTCTACCAGATTCATTTCAGGATGAACGATGCAGAAAATAAAAAAGCGTAATCCCCAAAAGTCACGAACATGCACACTGTCTCAAAATCTGTTACTGGGAGTTAAACCCATATCACTTTGTGAGGCGAATGAACAGGCTTCCTTTTAAAAGCCGCTCTAATGCATGAATCTGAGCTAGTGAACTGTGAAAAGACTCCGTCGGAGAGAGGCTTAGAGCACGCTGCAGAGAGAAGAACACACACGCTAACATATATTGGTATGAATTTCATTTGGAACCGTTTTGTGGATCCTAAGGGGCGCACGGGGAGTCGACCGGGGTCAGAGAGAGATGCCACGGCAGGCACGAGAGGGAGATGGAGAATGATTTTGTTACAATTGTTGAAGTAGCTTTAGTTTAACAAATTTCATTTGAGTACATGGGGTGGGGGAGTGGGGGAGATAAGTGGGTCTGATAAAGCAATAATGAATGGTAGTTACACTTAGCATATACTGTGGATGATGCAAGCAGCTGGTCTTCTGATTGTTTAGTTTTAGGCCATCTTTCACGTACAGTCGGGGCTACTTTAACATATAAAAAAAAGAATATATTTACAAACCAAAAACAGGACTGTTCTCCTTCTCACATTAATCACAAGTAGTCTTAACTTATTTAACATATTAAATATGGTATTTTTAATCCTACATTGGGAATGTACTGAGCATCAGTTAAGGGTACTCCATTAAGTGCAACCTTTATTTATGTCCTGACTGACACAAGGACAGCAATACAGTAACTGCATTTTGCATTTTGCACGTGCCAATATTTAAAATTCCCTGAATAAATTTTAAGTCAGGTCTTTAAGATAATGTTGGATTTTTAAAACCCAGCTTGATGTTTTATTGTCAGGCTGACATTCAGTGCTATTGGCCTGTATGAGGGAGTGGATTGTAGTCCGCTGCTGCAGTTAATATAGAAAACAATTATTTAAATTTTAAAAAGCTAACTGCTTTGCACAATTTTACTCACACATGATAATAAGCTTCCTTAAAGGAAAGAAAAAAATTGTATTAAGGGTGACTTCTTTCCAGTTATCGCATTTTAGAAAAAAAAATGTTTTAGCACATTTCAAAACTAACTCCATATGAAATCCCACAAAGATGTACCTGCACATGCCAAATATCATTACAAAAATCCAATAAATACAGAAATTATTGCACAGTAGAAAGGCTCCATGGATTCCTAACTGATAAAATCCTCAGACGGTTTGCCAAGAAACACCAAGTTGTGCATTCCAGACAAGTTCTCATTAAAGTTTCCCTTTGTTTATATTCTCAGGTGGCAGTTTCTGTGACAAGAAAAAAAGATGAACATCAATCAGTCTCGATTTTTTTTAAGAGAGAGAGATAATCCAGCCAAGCCCCATAGCTGAAGAAGTGGTTATACACTGTTTGAAACAATGTGCTAAATTTGTACCTTTCGGGGTACAGCAGCCTGTCACTGGTGCTGTACCCACTAAGGGAACTTTCACCGTGTGTACCTTTTTGGCCCTCAAAAAAGTACACACAGTTAGCTGAGGTCTAATAATTAGCCCTTGGGGATACATTATTGTAGACTGTACCTGGGGGGACAGGAATGGTCTCCTCTTGCACCCTTAATTCTGACAGGGCTAACTATTTGACCTCAAGGTATGTACCTTTTTGGGTGTCAAAAAGGTACATTTACGTTCCCAATTCAATATCAAGGGTACAACAGCTGTACGTTAGAGGGTACTGCCCCAGTGACAAGCCGTTGTACCCTTAAAGGTACATAGTCAGCACGTTGTTTCTGACAATGTAGAAATTGTGTGTGTGATGTGTGTGTCTGCTTTTGTGTGTGTTTGTTTGTGTACACTGTAGGCTGTAATGGTTGCTGGCTTAACCTCTGTCCGCCTGCTCCAGTTTGACCTCGCTGGCCATCAAATGTTCGCCATGCCATTTCTTCATGTGTTTCTCCAGCGTGCTGTAGACGCTGAAGGGCATGTGGCAGATGTCGCAGCGGTACACCTCCTTCCCAAATTGCCCGTGGGTCTTCATGTGGCGCGTCAGCTTGGAGCTTTGGGCGCAGGCGTAGCTGCACAGGTCACACTTGTAGGGCCGTTCCCCTGTGTGGCTGCGTCGGTGCACCGTCAGGTTGCTGCAGTTCTTGAACACCTTCCCGCAGTACTCGCAGGTATCATTCCTCCTCTCCTTGGAGCTTGGGGGCCTGCCGGGTCCAGGCCCCCGAAGAAGATGAGGAGTGCTACTGCCGCTGCGGCCCGAGGCGCTTCCTCCTTCCATCAGTTCCCCAGGCGGGGTTGAGAAGCGGAGGCTTCCCGTCTCTGAGGAGGAGTGCTCGGAGGAGGTGGCAAACGGCGACTGGCGGGAATCTGTGAATCCCAAGAAGGGTTCTCTGATGAAGTGGCGTGAAGCGGCATAGCCAGCAAGGAGCTGAGAGTAGACGTTCTCAGGAGAGATGAGGGGTAAGGTTGGGGGAAGCTCCAGCTGTTCCTTCTCTATCTTGATCCTCTTGTTGTTGGAGGGGTTGGGGCTGGTGATTGGGGTGGGCCGACGCTGGAACAGCCCAGGAAAGGAGTCCGCTTCAGAAACACTGATCCTGCCGTTCATCATAGGCCTCTGGTTCACCTGCTCGTTTCGCTCTCTGTCCTGCTCCCTCTCATTCTCTCTTTCTTCACCCCTTTCTCCACCATCTCCATTAGGCTGTCTCTCCAGGCCTCTCTTGTTAGGGTTAAGTCTAAGGTGATTGTCCAGATGGTTGTACGGGTGCATGATGCCCACCCCGCCACTGTCACTTACTCTATCCCCACTCAGGGGTTTGTCCTCGGGACTCTGTCTTGGCCCATTCTCCCTATTCTGGTTGAACTCCTGAGAGTCCTCACTTAAGTTGGAATCTGGCCGACTTCCATTCCTCAGCTCTTCCTCCTCTTCCTCTTCCTCCTCTTCTTCCTCCTCCTCTTCTTCCTCCTCCTCCTCATGGTCCATCCCCATCCCTCTTGAATTGCCCTCCCTACTCTTTTCCTCACCGTCCCCTCCATCTTCTCTATTTCCTTGTTCAGGGGAACCACTCATGGACCCAGACTTGTTGTGCATATGTGTCTTCATGTGCCTCTTAAGCTTGCTGGCCTGGGAACAGGCATGATCACATAGATGGCACTTGTACGGCCTCTCTCCTGTGTGACTGCGTCTGTGCACAATCAGGTTGCTCTGGAACTTGAAGATCTTGCCACAGAATTCACAGGATTTGGATTTCCCCGGGGTCTGGTTCTGACTCTGGGAGTCAGGAGGGCTGGAAGAACCGTGTCCTCCTTGAGAAGTGGGTGGCTGGGGGGCATAGGTAAGAAATGCTGGGGGCTTGGCGCCAGGCTGGAAAAGCGTGGGACTCAGCAGGCGGTGCATGGGTGGCACACGGTTGGGTGAGAGAGGAGGTGTGGGGCCCCCGTTATTGGTCGTGTTGCCGGCCAGTTCTCGCAGACGTCTGGAGAAGTCCATGGAAGGCGGCTCCATGGGGGTCATCCGCATCACCCTCTCAAAGGCACTGGGGTGCTGGGACAGCAGCCCCATCTCCTCTGGGCCCAGCCGCTCTAGCGGGGGTCTAGGCGGCGGGGGAGGGCTGACAAAGGGTGGCGTTGCAGGCAGCCGGGTCTCCATGTACCCAGGGGGAGGGGGGTGTTCCCTGAGCAGGGGTGCAGCCATGCGGAGGAGGTGGAATGGGTTGTTGGCGTCACCAAGGAAAGTGGGGAGAGGGGAGCGGGGCAGGGCATCAGCACCAGGGGGTGGAGGCAGAGCCATGCGGGGAGTGAGGGAGCAGTTGACTGGATGGTGGTCCAGGTAGATGCGGATGCCATGAGTGTGCTGGGCATGCTGGAGCAGGAACCAGGCGCTGGTGAAGGTCTGCTTACAGGTAGTGCAGATGTAGCTGGATGGCTCATCCTTATCTGTGATTCAAGAGAAAGGAGACCACCATCAATATTGTACAATCCAAATCAAATATTTTTAAAAAAACATTCAAAATAGCATAATTCTTTACAATGATTTCATGTTCTTTAAAGGGAAAGTTTACACCAAAATCAAAAATACACATTTTCCGCTTGCCTGTAGTGTTATTCATCAATCTAGATTGTTTTGGTCTTGAATATTATTGGTGTATTGGTACATCAGCAGTATATTTAAAATAACAGCCAGGGCTGGATCCAGGATTTTTTTTTAATAAGGTGGCTCAGGGGGGACTGAGAACCAGTCAAACCATGGGAAATCAAAAAACGTCTTTAAAAAGACACTGGGCACAGTTCAGGCTCTTGCGTCCTAATACAGATGGTATTACATGAAAACTGACACTACACAAGACCTGGAATCACCCTTTGTACCCTTGCCCTTTGGTTTTGCCCTTTGAGATATGTTCCTGTCAACAGCAATGTCTCTTGCAGTTTCATGTTGGAACAACCCTAATTCCAAAAAAGTTGGTACACTGTGTAAAACGTAAATAACAACAAAATAAATCAAAAGTGTCTATTTACAAAAACAAGTGCCAATCTAGTTCCATTATATTTGAGAGAAGGCACACATCACTGTGGCTGATAGCTCCAACACCTGGCAACTCAAACCAAAAAAAATCTACAATTATGACTATAACGACAGGTGAGAGAAAAATCTGAACCATCTCTTTAACAACTTGTATGAACATGTGTGAAGTTTAGAAAAATGAATTGTGCTTCAATGTGCAGTTTTATTAACTCTCTGTTTTTGTCTATGTGTGAGGGTCTTGCGTGCTTTGTCTGTGTGTGTATGAAATTTTGTGTGTGTCTAGAGGCTAATGCAGATGGCAGGTACTGCCCTAAGGCCACGACACATTATGCTAATTCTAATGTCAGCTAGGCTTTAATATACAGATCCATCTCGTCTACTCTGTCATTTCCATATGGAGACAGGGGAGGCAGCGATGGAAAAAAACACACACCAATGGGGGGAAAAAAGGAAATATGGGAGAGGGGGTGGGAGGGATGGGGGGATGTGGCATTAGAAAGAAAGAGAGACATACAAAAAGGAAAGGTGATGGAGACGATGTGTAAACAGTAAAGTCCCCTCCGGTCTTAACACAGCATCCACATGAAAAACAGCTCAACGTCACTGGTGTAATAACAACTACAGTAAAGTGATTTTTATGTGACTGTACACACATGCACACACACAAAAACTCTGTCACTCATTGACAAATTGCCCCTTTAAATGGCATGACTTAATAATGCCAAATGAATCTATCAGTCACTGTGGCACGGCCGTGTCAGCCCGCTTATGAGTCATAAAAAGATCCTCGGCTGGGATTCATCTAATTCAACACAGGCTAGCATTGAACACAGTCTTGTGTTTGCTTGCGAGGCATCTGCATCTACTTTATCATCAGCGGCTACCGCAAGAGGAGTCGGGTTGGTACGGTGGTCCCAAAGCTTGGAGCCCGGAGGGGGTAAACAAAGACGGAGAAGTTACTTTTGCCCAGAGTCTTATGTGATCAAGAAAAGAGCTCTTACAGTAAGATGGCTGCCTCAGAGCCACCCATTGTAATGCAATGTAAAACACACGCAGATACATGTGCAGCAATATTCTCTTTTCACTTTCTTTCCCTGGCTCCAGCCTCTCTCACAGCACACACACTTGTACCGTGCAGAGCAGATGAGCGAAAGCTGATGTTGGATCAGTGTCTAGTACAGGAAGCTGATTTGGCGGTGTGATTGGTTCGGCTTTCCCCAGGGGAGACGGGGTCAGAAAAAGTTAATGAGGGGCTCATTTACTGATTCTGTCTGTTTTTCTGTGCTATTAGCGGGGCTCTGGTGTAGCCGTCACTCTGCTGTTTGTGTGGGGTGGCACATGACCTGACTCCTGCGACTAATGTGTGTGTAGGAGCGTGCGTACGTGTGGACATGTATGTGGATGTTTTTTTTAATGCTTGTATATCTGTGCATGTGTGTGTGTGTGTGTGTGTGTGTGTGGGGCGAGTGGCGGGCTGCCTGCCCGTGTTTAGTTTGGCGAGGCTTCACACGGCCGCTTGGCAGCGGAGAGCTGGACAGCTTAACAGCTTGGACGGGGAGAAGAGAGTGAAAGAGGGAAGGGAAGAGGAGGAGGAGAGGGGGTAAGAAGAGAGGTGGAGGGACTTTAAGGGCCAGACGTGCTTGGGCACACACACACGCACATAAATGACACACACATAGAGGGTATTTACATGCCCCCAGGGACTGAGAGGAGTCTATAGACTTGGGAGCTGTGTAATCTCATCAACACATGAGGATCAATAAGAAATGAAGATGTTAGATTGGAAGAGGGATTGATGATCTCTCTCAATTTATCAAATTGTGTTTTTCTTCTTCTTCTTATCTGTATTTGGGTCTGCACACATGGCTCATCAATACCAGCTACCCAATCATATACCACCGCCCCCGCCACCTTCCACCCCACCACCACTACAGCAGCAACACATTTGCATCTTGTCATATCTTACACAGCCGTGCCATATGCTGTTAAAGGAAGCGTGGCAGCTAATAGAGTGGCAGCTGATGGCTGCTGCCTAATGACGGCCAAAGACAAATTTCATCAACTTCCCAAACAAGCAAGCAAGCGGGGGGAGGGGAGGAAAACAGAGAGAGGAAAAGAAAAGAGACTAGAGTAGATAGATAGATAGATAGATAGATAGATAGATAGATAGATAGATAGATAGATAGATAGATAGATAGATAGATAGATAGATAGATAGATAGATTTGTAAGAAACTCAATAGGAAATTACTGTACTACTGACTTCATTTACTTATTCATTAACAGTAACATTTAGTATTCCGAAAAATAATTTGCCAACGTTAGCTAGTTAACATTAGCTTACATTTTAGCACAGTTCGGCTAACGTTATCGTTGTGCCAAATCTCATGAGAACTGACAGTAACCCGGTTCCAAAAAAGTTGTGACATTGTCTAAAAAAATAAATAAAACAGAATGTGATTATTTGCTTATACTTTTTGACATTTATTCAATTTGAACCTGTAAGAAGACAATTTATTTAATAGATAGATAGATAGATAGATAGATAGATAGATAGATAGATAGCCACAGACATCCTCATTTAATCTTTTCCTCTGTCGCACACACACACTTACACACACGCTGAGCGAGTGTGAATGTTGTCGCTGCTCAGTGCTCCAGCCAATAAAAGCGTTCATTAGAGAATCACGGTGGGCCGTGTCATGCTTCAGTTTGTGGTAATTACAGTCGTCTGCCTGACACGCAGGCAGGGACCCCTCCACTGCTGACCGCCAAGGTCAACTACCAGTTAGAATAGTTACATTCTCCTCTCCACGCAGTCACTGATGCTGGACCTAATCGGCCAATTTACTCTGGCATGCCATATGCACACACACACACACACACACACACACACACACACTGTTCGGTGAATGGGGCTGAGATGAAAGGTTAAATGAAATGGAGTCACAGCAGGAATCAGTAATATGGTGCTACATTATGAACTGAATTTCACCACTGTTGGTCATTTCGCTGGCAGTACAACTGCTTGTAAATGCTATAGTGTGATGACATTCCCTTGAAATAGTCTGAATCTTTAACTTTGCGGTAATATTTCTGCCCAGGTGTCCAGCCAGTCAGACTTTCCTATGAAAGAGACGAACACAATACAGACCAGCTTAGGAGGGCAGCTCTTTGTCCTGTGCAACAAAACAAGGGCTAAGGGCCAGGAGGCCTGGAGGAAGTTATTAAAACATTGGCACATGCGTGGAGCTGAGGTGGGCCAGTAATAATGCTCTCCCTCTCTCCTGGGTTGGATTTTTTTACTAAACCACCGGGCCAATTAACCCAGTCTTCAGGGACTAAGATCTGAGCTTTACATCAGATTTTATTCTTTCCAGATTGCCTTTTATAGCCATTATTTTGCCTTAAAAAGTACAAACAAAATGCCAGTGAATGAAGGGGAGCCACGGTATTGACTGTTTGCATATGGCCGGTGGAGAAAAGTTGGTGTGAGCTTGGCAGGGTTGGAGTAGACACCAGGCGTATGGTGCAGACATGTGGATTTGTGTTTAATTTAGGAATTCACATATGCCCATATGTCCCTCCAGCCTGAGTTTGATTTATATTTTCGAAGCATGAGCTCCCTCCATTTACATTACACTTACATTTTGGGGCCTTTATCAGATGCTGTAATCCAGAGGGACTTATAATAAGACCGCGGAAAAATAACAAAAAAATTCCCCACAGCCTTCGACACGACGGGAGGCGAAACTGGAGCTTCTCAGCTGACAGTGAACAGTGAGTGGATGGTAATGAATGCTCACTGATGCCAAATTAACTCTCATAAAGCTTAGGGAAAAAAAATCATAATTGAAAATAAGTAGCATTTGAACGCTAGCCCACCAACTTGTCTGCATTCATTTGGCATCGACAGCTCTACAGAAACATGACATCCAGGGGGCAAAGTTTGGACTGTGAAGAATAATGTTGCTCTACTAGAAATAGAAGAGTGTGCAGTTTGCGGTTGTTAACAAGGAGGTGATTGAGGAAGCAGAGGATGTCACATGCGTGTGCGCACTGCAGCATTCCTGGGGTTCAGGTTCGCCGTACTGCTCCAACATTCCATCAAGGGCGACAGAACGCCACAGCGACAGATTTGCATACAGAACAAAGCCGCCCGCAGGCTAGGCCACTGGGACACAGACCTGCCCCTGCAGCCCCTCCCACACACCCTCACAGCGTACACATGTGCACGCGCAGGCACAAGCCCCGGGAGTGTGTGCACCTGTCAGGGGTTAGCTGACACCTCTGCTGCTGGCAAAGCAGCTCCTCATTAGCATGGCTGTGATCTAGGGGTCCCCAGGGGTCCCAGCCTCCTCACCTCGCACCCCCTCCCTCCTTTACACCTCTGCTCCTCTTCACATCACCCATCCGTCCCTCCTGCTCCTCCTCCTCCTTCTTCGCCGCTCCCCTCTGCTCTGATGGCTTGTTTGTCATGAAGAGGGCTAATCAGGAGGCCATGCAGATTAACCTTGTATGCCTGTGTGTGTGTGTGTGTGTGTGTGTGTGTGTGTGTGCGTGTGCGCGTGTTTCACTAAGCCCGGTCGGTAAACTACGGCCTCGGTGAGCAGACTGTCACACATAAAAGAAATAGAGAGAGATGGAGAGACAGAAAGAGGGAAAGAGACTGTGGAGGGTGGCAGTAGCAGGCAGGGGGTAAGGCTCTCACACAGTGTGACTGGCTCCATGCTAACTCAAACCAGCTTCGGCCTGCTAACTATATACATCTGTGTGTGTGTGTGTGTGTGTGTGTGTGTGTGTGTGTGTGTGTGTGTCTGCAGCCAATATGACCAGCTGAAATGCCTGAGAAATGATTTAAAGAAACAGTGCTCCTTAATGTGTTTGCTGGAAAAAATATTTTCCACTTGGTAACTATCTCATTCTCTCCCTGCCTGTCTTTTCTCTCACGTACACCTGTACAAGGTATCTGGGTACTCCACCCTGACCCTCATGCCTCCTGGGATGCGGGTCAAATGAACAATAAAAGGGATCAGGTATCTCCGACAGCTTGATCACAGGCACACACACACACATTGAGCGAGTCCAGCTGTACAACAATGCATGAGTGGAAGAGGCTCTCATGTAGCACGACCGAAGGGAGCAGCGTTACCGCCATGAGGCAAGCTATCCCAGCTAGGGCACAGGGGACGCGCTGTGAAAAATAACTGGAAAGACCTCTCTGTCAGTAAAGAGCTATGACTTTTGGCTCGGCTTCTAGGACAAAAAAGGGAGGGAGAGAGAGGGAGCGATAAATGGACAAAAAAATAGAGAAAGAGAGAGAGAGAAAAGAAAAAGGGAGCTCTCCATAAAGTGCATTAGCTAAGCTCTCTGTGGCATTTCTCTAAGCCTGACTCATCGGCATCAGCTCCTAACTGGTCCCAGTGCCTGTGTGTGTGTGTGTGTGTGTGTGTGTGTGTGTGTGATTTGGGGGTATGTGCACACACTTTTGTGGGGTCTGCTGTCTGTCATGTGACGCTGACAAATGGATGACACTCAATCGTGCTTGTGGTTGCGAGAAGATGTAAGAGTGAGGAGCGAGATGGAGGAGAGGATGAAAGAGGGGGAAAAGAGGGAGGGTGGTGGGAGGAAAAGAAAAAGAAGAAAAAGATAATGGCAGGCAGTATGGGAAACAGAGGAAGAATTGCACTTTGTTTTACTTTATCACCTGCATTTCCATTTTCAATAGAATTAAAACCATTTTAACATCTCAACTTATCAATATTATCATGACACAGCAGCAGGGAAAACAGTTACAAAAAGGAACCTTTGGCGATATCACTAGGTAGAAGTGTAAGGATGCAAGCATGACGAAGGATAAATCTACTATTAATAATAAAACCGTGCTAAAAAAAATACACCATCTATCATTGAATGAAACTGTACAGATTTTCCATTTTCCGACAGTCCCTGGAGGGATCATGCTTTCATCAGTAAAAATAACCAAATCCTAGCGATTTCATCAAAATCACATTATTCTACATGTCTCATTTAAACTTTTGCCAAAAATAAATTGTTTGCACTAACAAGATACTGAAAATAACATTTCATTCTGCACCCCTTAGTGTAAATGTGAAGCCATGATTGACTACACTGAGATCAATAGATACAAAAACCTTGTTTTTCTTTTCTTTATCATTTATGGCATTGTAACCATAATACTGCACAAAATACTTTCAAGTTCTTCCCACTTCTAGCCAAGGTTGTGCTGTTTTCATAGAGGTGAATGACTTATATATTGCAGTGAAAAAGGAGAACAGTGAATAAAACGTTGCAGGAGCGCTAAAAAAAAAAAATCCATTAAACTGCTTGGGGTTTAAGGAGTTAATAGACAATAAACACAAGGTGAAATATTTTTAGAGAAAGGTCCCTGCTGATGCTACAGACGAGCACAAAGACAAAATGTTTGGATAGGTGATGGCATCAAAAGACAAAAACTCAAGCTGCTTTGACAATGAAATGGAGACTGACTTTGTGGACTCACACAATGTTTGTTCGAGGTTTTACATCCAAATGAGCTCCAGTCATACCCCTCGGGGAGCTCTCACTTTGTCCAGAAAGTCAATTTCCTATTCACTGCCAGTGAATAGGAAATTGACTTTGACATGTGAGTGACTCGCGAATTCTGTTTTGTGGGTTTATTAAATTTTTCATCGGATCAATCATTTTATACAAACAGTGCGTAAAATGTATTGTGTTATACTTTGAATGTTTTGCCTCGAATGGTCAACTAAACCAAACGAAATTAAATGAAAAGAAAAGCGTGGATCTCAACCTGTGATAAGCACGTGTCCTTTTGCAAATTCCTCCAAGGCTGTTTCCTTTGCAGTGACATGTCACACACAGTTTACCTTCCCACTATGTATATGAGCGGGTGTGTGTGTCAGTGAGACAAAGAAGCAAGAGAAAAAAAGGGAAAAAACAGCCCTTTTGTGCCTCTGTTTGTGCTGTATGTGTATCAGGCATGTATGTATGCATATGTTTGCATGTACATGCTCATTGTGTGTATCTCAGGCTACCATTCTGTGACAGGGTGCTATATCCTTTCAGCAGTAGTAATGGTCCCCAGCTGGCTTTTGCCCACTGGAGCCAAGCAGCCAGTCCCACTTAACTAGCAGCCCACAGGAAAATACCACCGTGGCCCTGAATGAAGCACACAGGCCCTTCCAACCCAATCAGCCCGCTATAAAACTTGCCCCTCACATGCTTCAGACATGGCGTAGAGTGCGTTCCAGTGATTAGGGAAAGAGAGCCTGAACATTCATGATCTAATTCACTATTACTCCACAATTTTCTCCAGTTTAATATGTAGCTCTGGCTACTTAAGGCAGTGAGAGGATACAGTGCTTTTTACCTCGAACACAAAACAAAGGCAGTGGAGAGGGCGCAGGCGTGTTGCATCATTTGACACCAATTTGCAAGCTATCTCATTAGTGTTAGCTTACTAAACAGGAAAGGGGAAAAATAAAAATGGACCACAGATATTTAGCCCTTTTTTTTATTTTACTGCTCTGCTCGATGTTGGAAAAGAGGTTTTGGAGCCCGTTTTGAAAAGCAGGATGTGGTGTTATGCACGGAACTTTTGAAGCAATAGTTTTACGTTATGGTAAAAACCGCTTCTTCGCTTTCTTGATTCTTTCCCTTTCATATTTGTCCGTTAAATATGAGGCTATGCATCCGGGAGCTGGTTAGATTAGCCGAGGTGTAAAGACTACGCGTTGTGGTTTTACAGGGGTGTTGTGCACCGGACTGTTTCTTGCAGCGGAGCAGTGACTTCCTGCAGCCTTGTTCCGTTGTTTTCATAATTCAGACAACAAGAGACAGTTCACCCCAAAATCAAAAACACATTTCCTCTTACCTGTAGAGCTATTAATCAATCTAGACGCTTTCATGTGAGTTGCAGAGTTTTGGAGATATGCAGTAGAGATGTCTCCCATCTCTACAATATAATGGGACAATATGGCACTTCCCTTGTGGTGCTCAAAGCGCTATAAAGATACATGTGAAAAACTTAACAGCAATGTCTCTTTACAGATATCATGACCCTGTTACTTAAAATAATCCACAGACCTTGTTGTGACCAGTTTCATGTAGGAACTATTTTCTTTCTAGTATAGAGAGGTGAAGTCCCTCCCCTTCCGGTTGACCACCATGGGACCTTACTGCAGAAAAAATATATACGGTAGTTAAGGGTGAGAGACAAATAATTATTTGAATTGTGCTATGAATTACACGTATGTTTTTCAAAGCTAACAAGAAACTGCTCACAACATGGTCTATGGATTATCTTGAAACATTTCTACGCCACATATCTCCAACACTTGGCATCTCGCACCAAAGCAATCTAGATTGATTGATAGAGACCTAAGAAAGACCGTAGAAAATTTTGGGTGAACTCTCCCTTTAACTAGTGAGATTTAGGCCTGCGGTTAGTAGATTATGTTTCCTTTAAAGAGAGTGAAGCTAACCTTCCCTCCTGTTTCCAGTCTTTGTGCTAAGCTAAAATAAGCTAGCCAAATGCTGGCTGTAGCTTCACGTTTACTGTACAGACATGAGAGTGGGATCAATCTTCATGTCTAACTCAAGGCAAAAAAGTTAATAAACACTCTCAAAGTGTCAAACTTTCAACCTTTTTATCTGGAGGCTATGGCTCAAGTTCTAGCTTAATGTATTGTGTAGCAATGCTAAATGTGAGACCCTGAAACTTTTGGAACAAAGATATGCACCAACTGTAGCCATTTTAAGCTAAAGCCTGTTCTCTTCTCCCACAGAGCTATCAAAATTAACGTGAATTTGTTGCGAATAATTTGAAATATTGAAATATTTTATATGTCATGTTATATGCTGTTGGAAAAGTGTCTTAGTAACATTCAGAAGTGGCTGGAAAAAATGGCATAGCCATTTTTGAAGCGATCCCTCTTAACACAAGAAATCTGAATAAAAATTAGTTCCATGGTTTTTTGTGAATCTACAAGTCTCCCCTTTAAAGACAAATGTCCATTATTACATGTTACGGTCTTAAGACAATTTTTTTAATCGATTAACAGCCCTGATTTTAATGAATCTGTTTTTGTGCTTTTATGAAGTTAGGTTTCAAACTTGTCTTTACTTTTTATTCATTTTAATTTATACTTTGTTATGGTTTGTCTGAAAAGCACTTTAAAGAGCCTCTTGGTGGTAAGGTGCTAGAAAAACAACCTTGCCTTGCCTATTGAAAAGATAAATGTGGATGAAAATTAATTTACTGTCTCTTTCCACAAACAAACAAACTGTTATCTAATATGATTAAATGAATCCACAAAGATTATCAATTTAAGCTTTTATTAAGGCAACATTAGAGACTCTTTATGTCATTTATACATTCCTCTCTCTCTCTCTCATCTATAAGCTCCTGATGTGATCCAGTGAAGGCCAGCGGCACAACATTATTAGCATTGCAACGGTCTTGTCTCCAGGTGAATTCTGTTCTCTCTCATGTCCTGAAACATACTCAGGTGTGTCAACCGTCTCTTGGCTTTTCTGGAACATCAAACCTTGAATGCCCCACACACACCCTTACAGATGCAACATGAACATCTCTCAACATACACACCCAAGACATATTTATGGAGTGGCATTGTTGTGTGTGTGTGTGTGTGTGTGTGTGTGTGTGTGTGATGGGACTGACTTTGGCCTCAGGCCTCCCCCTGTGGGTTCCGTGTGGCCTCTCCCGCAGTCTCGCTCTCCCTCTCTGTCATTTCTTTCTTTCTCGTTTTCTCTCTGTCTTTCTGGCTGTTATCACGCTGATACATTTCCTGCTCCTGGCACGGCTCCTGCATAGCTTATGGTTAAAGAAAGCTTTCATCTATCCAGTGCCTTTAGGACACACACACACACAAACACACTCACACCCACTCTCACACACATACAAGCGCTGGTACGGGCCGGCGCTGCCCCGCCAGACCACAGGCCCAGACAAGCTCCGCTGGCACCAATCACGCTGATAACATCTTGGGCTTTATTTCATTTTGGCTTGCTCTGTTCTGCTCTGGGAAAGACAGACACAGAGAAGAGGGCTTTATGGAAAATATGAATTACGGCAGTATACAGGGAGAGCGTAGCCCCTTAACCTTGAGCAGTTAACTCCCCTGTCTGCAATGCCATCTATGGACATGACAGTGCAAGCCCTCTTCATCCAAGAAACAGACCGGAGCAGATGTTACTTCCCTTTTTCTCATAGATGACAGTACACGTTTTATGACTTGAACTAAAAGGAAAAAAGTAATAAATTAACAAAGATTCACATTTCTAGTGAATAAGGGGTGGACAATTGGAAGCATCCTGTCTATTCAACCATAAACCTTTTTTTTCCTTTCTTTTTAAAATATTGCCGCAGGAATAGTTTATTCACCCAGGTTTTGACATTTGTGTAGCATTATTCCATGAAAACTAAGTTTGGATCCACAACATTTAAAGGGGAATATGAGGAATCGAAAATCGATTAATCATTAAAGTAATATTTTATGCAAAGATAGCAGAAAACTCTGTCCTGGGACCACCTGTTTATTTAGTTATTTATTTATTTATTTATTTATTTATTCATTAATTTTTTTCATTACACCCTTATTTCCGCACCTAATGGTTTTATTGTTTAAACATATATTATGTTTATCTGAGTTATTTATTTATTACTTCCCCTAACACACAAACAGTCATACAGACTTTTATTTCATTCTTTGAGTTAGTTACTCACTGTGTGCTTCTCTGTCCTTGGCTATTTTTTCCCTTGTTCCTGTCATTATTGTACCTGCAAAGTGCCTATTGTTTTGTTTTTGCCCTTGATAAAGAAAATATTCATTAGTTGCAGCCCTGATCACATTAGAAATAAGCACTATGGTTTTTGCATTTGGCCCCTCGTTCAACTTTAATTGCTTACAAGAAAAGCCAGTGTGTGTGACAGAATACTCAACAGTGTATCAATGTTGTATCAATATACAACATGTTGTTTACACACTAAATATTGTTCCTGGCACACCCATGATTTACATGTAAGTGACAAACCGACATAAATGCGGCTTACGTTCATCATGTGTTTGTCTGTGTCTAGTGTTCCCTCTCGGAGTAATTGCTGGAGACAAATAAGTGGATGAAATAAGGGCAATCGTAAGTGTACCATGAAAGGCTTTCAATATCTCTTGCGGTGAAGCAGCCTGTAAAAGGAAAATACGGCCATAAACGCTGTCTCCTCATTTTCGTCTCCCACAATCCCACCCAATCAGAGTGGGACACTAATAAGATAAGAGGAAAAGGAACAACAACAGTGGAGCAAGTAGGATTACCCATGTCTGACTTGCTAACAAGCACCATCTCTTTTCCTTTTCACAAATACTAATGGTAGCCCTTTTCCTCCTAAAGGCAAACACACGCTACTTTTCAATAGAAAAACATGAGTGAACGCCCCGGTCAGAAAATCTGCCCATTTACTCCTGAAAGGGGCGTATTATGTGTTATGCACTAATGTGTGGCAGACTGCATAATAGCTGAACACACACAGACACATAAGGATTTTATCTGTTGGTCTGTCGTCATAAAGGATCCTACAAGGAGTGGGAGAAAGGTGTAGGGTAGACCAGAGTGGGACACCCTTCTGAGGCAAAAGCCACCCCTTGTTACTCCTCTCCTGACTACTAGATGGAGATAATGTTCATTCCAGCTCTTGTCTTGGATGGTAGTGTACTTGCTAATCTTTGAATAGCATCAAAATAACAGTACTGATGGGAGTAAAACAAAATAATTCGTTTTGACGTTAGCATAAGGCAATACATTTCTTATCATAGGTCTAAAAGGTTAGCTAGCTGACGTCGTGTTACGATAATGACGTTATAGTAAGCAATATTAGCTTGCTGTAGCGCTAGCTAGTTAAGGTAAATTGTTTGTACATGTAGTTTTGTGTGTGTTGGGGTAGTGAATAGCACTAGCAATGTTAGCTTGCTGGAGCGCTAACTAGCTTAATCAAACCATAATAAAACTAATTTCTGTCTGTATGTGTTTTGTAAGATTTATAATGCAGTTAAAATAAGAGCAAGATCTGTTATGATTAAATTACCTTCTTAATGTGTTTATTTAAGCATACTTCCATTGCATATATTATATTGACATTAAATTAGATATATTTTGAAAAGAAAATAGATATTGTTCCTAAAAGAGCATCTCCCACCAGTTTACCCTACATGTTGCAGAGCAGATTCTCTCATTGGGGTTTTGCATGTGTGAATGTGTACATACACATGCATACTTGTGCTATAATTACAGTAGATTCTTTATAGCGTTTCTAACATTACTCAGCACTGATGAAAGCACACCTGTTATCAAATGTCACAACCAGAGAGACGAAGCGTGGGGAAAACTTGAATAACTACAGTGCAGCAGTCAAATTACCTTGATTATAGCTATTTATGCAAAGAACATAAACACATTCACAGATTCCCACTGACACAAGACAACTTATGGCCCATAGCAGCGAGACCATGAAGTTCACATCAGCACTTCACTCAAA